>NW_026947705.1:0-320457 GCF_034190915.1 Cavia porcellus | reverse complement strand
TTTCTCACTCCTACTAGTGAATGTAATGTAACACACACCCATACAATGCGCACCACCCGGTGATGTTTTTCTCACTCCTACTAGTGAATCTAATGTAACACACACCCATACAATGCGCACCACCCCGTGATGTTTTTCTCACTCCTACTAGTGATATCTAATGTAACACACACCCATACAATGCGCACCACCCCGTGATGTTTTTCTCACTCCTACTAGTGAATCTAATGTAACACACACATACAATGCGCACCACCCCGTGATGTTTTTCTCACTCCTACTAGTGAATCTAATGTAACACACACCCATACAATGTGAACCACCCCGTGATGTTTTTCTCACTCCTACTAGTGAATGTAATGTAACACACACCCATACAATGCGCACCACCCCGTGATGTTTTTCTCACTCCTACTAGTGAATCTAATGTAACACACACCCATACAATGCGCAACACCCCGTGATGTTTTTCTCACTCCTACTAGTGAATCTAATGTAACACACACCCATACAATGCGCACCACCCCGTGATGTTTTTCTCACTCCTACTAGTGAATGTAATGTAACACACACCCATACAATGCGCACCACCCGGTGATGTTTTTCTCACTCCTACTAGTGAATCTAATGTAACACACACCCATACAATGCGCACCACCCCGTGATGTTTTTCTCACTCCTACTAGTGAATCTAATGTAACACACACCCATACAATGCGCACCACCCCGTGATGTTTTTCTCACTCCTACTAGTGAATCTAATGTAACACACACCGATACAATGCGCACCATCCCGTGATGTTTTTCTCACTCCTACTAGTGAATGTAATGTAACACACACCCATACAATGCCCACCACCCCGTGATGTTTTTCTCACTCCTACTAGTGAATGTAATGTAACACACACCCATACAATGTGCACCACCCCGTGTTTTTCTCACTCCTCCTAGTGTATGTAATGTAACACACACCCATACAATGCGCACCACCCCGTGATGTTTTTCTCACTCCTCCTAGTGAATGTAATGTAACACACACCCATACAATGCGCACCACCCCGTGACGTTTTTCTCACTCCTACTAGTGAATGTAATGTAACACACACCCATACAATGCGCACCACCCCGTGACGTTTTTCTCACTCCTACTAGTGAATGTAATGTAACACACCCATACAATGCGCACCACCCCGTGATGTTTTTCTCACTCCTACTAGTGAATGTAATGTAACACACACCCATACAATGAGTACTACCCCGTGATGTTTTTCTCACTCCTACTAGTGAATGTAATGTAACACACACCCATACAATGCGCACCACCCCATGATGTTTTTCTCACTCCTACTAGTGAATGTAATGTAACACACACCCATACAATGCGCACCACCCCGTGATGTTTTTCTCACTCCTACTAGTGAATGTAATGTAACACACAACCATACAATGCGCACCACCCCGTGATGTTTTTCTCACTCCCACTAGTGAATGTAATGTAACACACACCCATACAATGCGCACCACACCGTGATGTTTTTCTCACTCCCACTAGTGAATGTAATGTAACACACACCCATACAATGCGCACCACCCCGTGATGTTTTTCTCACTCCCACTAGTGAATGTAATGTAACACACACCCATACAATGCGCACCACCCCGTGATGTTTTTCTCACTCCCACTAGTGAATGTAATGTAACACACACCCATACAATGCGCACCACCCCGTGATGTTTTTCTCACTCCCACTAGTGAATGTAATGTAACACACACCCATACAATGCGCACCACCCCGTGATGTTTTTCTCACTCCCACTAGTGAATGTAATGTAACACACACCCATACAATGCGCACCACCCCGTGATGATTTTCTCACTCCCACTAGTGAATGTAATGTAACACACACCCATACAATGCGCACCACCCCGTGATGTTTTTCTCACTCCCACTAGTGAATGTAATGTAACACACACCCATACAATGCGCACCACCCGTGATGTTTTTCTCACTCCCACTAGTGAATGTAATGTAACACACACCCATACAATGCGCAGCACCCCGTGATGTTTTTCTCACTCCCACTAGTGAATGTAATGTAACACACACCCATACAATGCGCACCACCCCGTGATGTTTTTCTCACTCCTACTTGTGGATGTAGTGTAACACACACCCATACAATGCGCACCACCCCGTGATGTTTTTCTCACTCCTACTAGTGGATGTAGTGTAACACACACCCATACAATGCGAACCACCCCGTGATGTTTTTCTCACTCCTACTAGTCAATGTAATGTAACACACACCCACACAATGCGCCCCACCCCGTGATGTTTTTCTCACTCCTACTAGTGAATGTAATGTAACACACACCCACACAATGCGCACCACCCCGTGATGTTTTTCTCACTCCTACTAGTGAATGTAATGTAACACACACCCATACAATGCGCACCACCCGGTGATGTTTTTCTCACTCCTACTAGTGAATGTAATGTAACACACACCCATACAATGCGCACCACCCCATGATGTTTTTCTCACTCCTACCAGTGAATGTAATGTAACACACACCCATACAATGCGCACCACCCGGTGATGTTTTTCTCACTCCTACTAGTGAATGTAATGTAACACACACCCATACAATGCGCACCACCCGGTGATGTTTTTCTCACTCCTACTAGTGAATGTAATGTAACACACACCCATACAATGCGCACCACCCCGTGATGTTTTTCTCACTCCTACTAGTGAATGTAATGTAACACACACCCATACAATGCGCACCACCCCGTGATGTTTTTCTCACTCCTACTAGTGAATCTAATGTAACACACACCCATACAATGCGCACCACCCCGTGATGTTTTTCTCACTCCTACTAGTGAATCTAATGTAACACACACCCATACAATGCGCACCACCCCGTGATGTTTTTCTCACTCCTACTAGTGAATGTAATGTAACACACACCCATACAATGCGCACCACCCCGTGATGTTTTTCTCACTCCTACTAGTGAATGTAATGTAACACACACCCATACAATGCGCACCACCCCGTGATGTTTTTCTCACTCCTACTAGTGAATGTAATGTAACACACACCCATACAATGCGCACCACCCCGTGATGTTTTTCTCACTCCTACTAGTGAATGTAATGTACCACACACCCATGCAATGCGCACCACCCCGTGATGTTTTTCTCACTCCTACTAGTGAATGTAATGTAACACACACCCATACAATGCGCACCACCGCGTGATGTTTTTCTCACTCCTACTAGTGAATGTAATGTAAAACACACCCATACAATGCGCACCACCGCGTGATGTTTTTCTCACTCCTACTAGTGAATGTAATGTAAAACACACCCATACAATGCGCACCACCGCGTGATGTTTTTCTCACTCCTACTAGTGAATGTAATGTAACACACACCCATACAATGCGCACCACCACGTGATGTTTTTCTCACTCCTACTAGTGAATGTAATGTAACACACACCCATACAATGCGCACCACCGCGTGATGTTTTTCTCACTCCTACTAGTGAATGTAATGTAACACACACCCATACAAGGCGCACCACCCCGTTATGTTTTTCTCCCTCCTACTAGTGAATGTAATGTAACACACACCCATACAATACGCACCACCCCGTGATGTTTTTCTCACTCCTACTAGTGAATCTAATGTAACACACACCCATACAATGCGCACCACCCCGTGATGTTTTTCTCACTCCTACTAGTGAATGTAATGTAACACCCACCCATACAATGCGCACCACCCCGTGATGTTTTTCTCACTCCTACTAGTGAATGTAATGTAACACACACCCATACAATGTGCACCACCCCGTGTTTTTCTCACTCCTCCTAGTGTATGTAATGTAACACACACCCATACAATGCGCACCACCCCGTGATGTTTTTCTCACTCCTCCTAGTGAATGTAATGTAACACACACCCATACAATGCGCACCACCCCGTGATGTTTTTCTCACTCCTACTAGTGAATGTAATGTAACACACACCCATACAATGCGCACCACCCCGTGACGTTTTTCTCACTCCTACTAGTGAATGTAATGTAACACACACCCATACAATGCGCACCACCCCGTGACGTTTTTCTCACTCCTACTAGTGAATGTAATGTAACACACACCCATACAATGCGCACCACCCCGTGATGTTTTTCTCACTCCTACTAGTGAATGTAATGTAACACACACCCATACAATGCGCACCACCCCGTGATGTTTTTCTCACTCCTACTAGTGAATCTTATGTAACACACACCCATACAATGCGCACCACCCGGTGATGTTTTTCTCACTCCTACTAGTGAATGTAATGTAACACACACCCATACAATGCGCACCACCCGGTGATGTTTTTCTCACTCCTACTAGTGAATGTAATGTAACACACACCCACACAATGCGCACCAGCCCGTGATGTTTTTCTCACTCCTACTAGTGAATCTTATGTAACACACACCCATACAATGCGCACCACCCCGTGATGTTTTTCTCACTCCTACTAGTGAATGTAATGTAACACACACCCATACAATGTGCACCACCCGGTGATGTTTTTCTCACTCCTACTAGTGAATGTAATGTAACACACACCCACACAATGCGCACCACCCCGTGATGTTTTTCTCCCTCCTACTAGTGAATCTAATGTAACACACACCCATACAATGCGCACCACCCCGTGATGTTTTTCTCACTCCTACTAGTGAATCTAATGTAACACACACCCATACAATGCGCACCACCCCGTGATGTTTTTCTCACTCCTACTAGTGAATCTAATGTAACACACACCCATACAATGCGCACCACCCCGTGATGTTTTTCTCACTCCTACTAGTGAATCTAATGTAACACACACCCATACAATGCGCACCACCCCGTGATGTTTTTCTCACTCCTACTAGTGAATCTAATGTAACACACACCCATACAATGCGCACAACCCCGTGATGTTTTTCTCACTCCTACTAGTGAATCTAATGTAACACACACCCATACAATGCGCACCACCCCGTGATGTTTTTCTCACTCCTACTAGTGAATCTAATGTAACACACACCCATACAATGCGCACCACCCCGTGATGTTTTTCTCACTCCTACTAGTGAATCTAATGTAACACACACCCATACAATGCGCACCACCCCGTGATGTTTTTCTCACTCCTACTAGTGAATGTAATGTAACACACACCCATACAATGCGCACCACCACGTGATGTTTTTCTCACTCCTACTAGTGAATGTAATGTAACACACACCCATACAATGCGCACCACCCCGTGATGTTTTTCTCACTCCTACTAGTGAATGTAATGTAAAACACACCCATACAATGCGCACCACCGCGTGATGTTTTTCTCTCTCCTACTAGTGAATGTAATGTAAAACACACCCATACAATGCGCACCACCGCGTGATGTTTTTCTCACTCCTACTAGTGAATGTAATGTAACACACACCCATACAATGCGCACCACCCCGTGATGTTTTTCTCACTCCTACCAGTGAATGTAATGTAACACACACCCATACAATGCGCACCACCCGGTGATGTTT
Source organism: Cavia porcellus (assembly GCF_034190915.1). NCBI lineage: Eukaryota > Metazoa > Chordata > Mammalia > Rodentia > Caviidae > Cavia > Cavia porcellus. Next base: position 314,838 of record NW_026947705.1, on the reverse strand, counting down.
TTCTCACTCCTACCAGTGAATGTAATGTAACACACACCCATACAATGCGCACCACCCCGTGATGTTTTTCTCACTCCTACTAGTGAATGTAATGTAACACACACCCATACAATGCGCACCACCCCGTGATGTTTTTCTCACTCCTACTAGTGAATGTAATGTAACACACACCCATACAATGCGCACCACCCGGTGATGTTTTTCTCACTCCTACTAGTGAATCTAATGTAACACACACCCATACAATGCGCACCACCCCGTGATGTTTTTCTCACTCCTACTAGTGAATCTAATGTAACACACACCCATACAATGCGCACCACCCCGTGATGTTTTTCTTACTCCTACTAGTGAATCTAATGTAACACACACCCATACAATGCGCACCACCCCGTGATGTTTTTCTCACTCCTACTAGAGAATCTAATGTAACACACACCCATACAATGCGCACCACCCCGTGATGTTTTTCTCACTCCTACTAGTGAATCTAATGTAACACACACCCATACAATGCGCACCACCCCGTGATGTTTTTCTTACTCCTACTAGTGAATCTAATGTAACACACACCCATACAATGCGCACCACCCCGTGATGTTTTTCTCACTCCTACTAGTGAATGTAATGTAACACACACCCATACAATGCGCACCACCCCGTGATGTTTTTCTCACTCCTACTAGTGAATGTAATGTAACACACACCCATACAATGCGCACCACCCCGTGATGTTTTTCTCACTCCTACTAGTGAATGTAATGTAACACACACCCATACAATGCGCACCACCGCATGATGTTTTTCTCACTCCTACTAGTGAATGTAATGTAACACACACCCATACAATGCGCACCACCGCGTGATGTTTTTCTCACTCCTACTAGTGAATGTAATGTAACACACACCCATACAATGCGCACCACCCCGTGATGTTTTTCTCCCTCCTACTAGTGAATCTAATGTAACACACACCCATACAATGCGCACCACCCCGTGATGTTTTTCTCACTCCTACTAGTGAATCTAATGTAACACACACCCATACAATGCGCACCACCCCGTGATGTTTTTCTCACTCCTACTAGTGAATCTAATGTAACACACACCCATACAATGCGCACGACCCCATGATGTTTTTCTCACTCCTACTAGTGAATGTAATGTAACACACACCCATACAATGCCCACCACCCCGTGATGTTTTTCTCACTCCTACTAGTGAATGTAATGTAACACACACCCATACAATGTGCACCACCCCGTGTTTTTCTCACTCCTCCTAGTGTATGTAATGTAACACACACCCATACAATGCGCACCACCCCGTGATGTTTTTCTCACTCCTCCTAGTGAATGTAATGTAACACACACCCATACAATGCGCACCACCCCGTGACGTTTTTCTCACTCCTACTAGTGAATGTAATGTAACACACACCCATACAATGCACACCACCCCGTGACGTTTTTCTCACTCCTACTAGTGAATGTAATGTAACACACCCATACAATGCGCACCACCCCGTGATGTTTTTCTCACTCCTACTAGTGAATGTAATGTAACACACACCCATACAATGAGTACTACCCCGTGATGTTTTTCTCACTCCTACTAGTGAATGTAATGTAACACACACCCATACAATGCGCACCACCCCGTGATGTTTTTCTCACTCCTACTAGTGAATGTAATGTAACACACACCCATACAATGCGCACCACCCCGTGATGTTTTTCTCACTCCTACTAGTGAATGTAATGTAACACACAACCATACAATGCGCACCACCCCGTGATGTTTTTCTCACTCCCACTAGTGAATGTAAGGTAACACACACCCATACAATGCGCACCACCCCGTGATGTTTTTCTCACTCCCACTAGTGAATGTAATGTAACACACACCCATACAATGCGCACCACCCCGTGATGTTTTTCTCACTCCCACTAGTGAATGTAATGTAACACACACCCATACAATGCGCACCACCCCGTGATGTTTTTCTCACTCCCACTAGTGAATGTAATGTAACACACACCCATACAATGCGCACCACCCCGTGATGTTTTTCTCACTCCCACTAGTGAATGTAATGTAACACACACCCATACAATGCGCACCACCCCGTGATGTTTTTCTCACTCCCACTAGTGAATGTAATGTAACACACACCCATACAATGCGCACCACCCCGTGATGTTTTTCTCACTCCCACTAGTGAATGTAATGTAACACACACCCATACAATGCGCAGCACCCCGTGATGTTTTTCTCACTCCCACTAGTGAATGTAATGTAACACACACCCATACAATGCGCACCACCCCGTGATGTTTTTCTCACTCCCACTTGTGGATGTAGTGTAACACACACCCATACAATGCGCACCACCCCGTGATGTTTTTCTCACTCCTACTAGTGGATGTAGTGTAACACACACCCATACAATGCGCACCACCCCGTGATGTTTTTCTCACTCCTACTAGTGAATGTAATGTAACACACACCCATACAATGCGCACCACCCGGTGATGTTTTTCTCACTCCTATAGTGAATGTAATGTAACACACACCCACACAATGCGCACCACCCCGTGATGTTTTTCTCACTCCTACTAGTGAATGTAATGTAACACACACCCACACAATGCGCACCACCCCGTGATGTTTTTCTCACTCCTACTAGTGAATGTAATGTAACACACACCCATACAATGCGCACCACCCGGTGATGTTTTTCTCACTCCTACTAGTGAATGTAATGTAACACACACCCATACAATGCGCACCACCCCGTGATGTTTTTCTCACTCCTACTAGTGAATCTAATGTAACACACACCCATACAATGCGCACCACCCCGTGATGTTTTTCTCACTCCTACTAGTGAATCTAATGTAACACACACCGATACAATGCGCACCACCCCGTGATGTTTTTCTCACTCCTACTAGTGAATGTAATGTAACACACACCCATACAATGCGCACCACCCCGTGATGTTTTTCTCACTCGTACTAGTGAATGTAATGTAACACACACCCATACAATGCGCACCACCCCGTGATGTTTTTCTCACTCCTACTAGTGAATGTAATGTAACACACACCCATACAATGCGCACCACCCCGTGATGTTTTTCTCACTCCTACTAGTGAATGTAATGTAACACACACCCATACAATGCGCACCACCCCGTGATGTTTTTCTCACTCCTACTAGTGAATGTAATGTAACACACACCCATACAATGCGCACCACCGCGTGATGTTTTTCTCACTCCTACTAGTGAATGTAATGTAAAACACACCCATACAATGCGCACCACCGCGTGATGTTTTTCTCACTCCTACTAGTGAATGTAATGTAACACACACCCATACAATGCGCACCACCACGTGATGTTTTTCTCACTCCTACTAGTGAATGTAATGTAACACACACCCATACAATGCGCACCACCCCGTGATGTTTTTCTCCCTCCTACTAGTGAATGTAATGTAACACACACCCATACAAGGCGCACCACCCCGTGATGTTTTTCTCCCACCTACTAGTGAATGTAATGTAACACACACCCATACAATACGCACCACCCCGTGATGTTTTTCTCACTCCTACTAGTGAATCTAATGTAACACACACCCATACAATGCGCACCACCCCGTGATGTTTTTCTCACTCCTACTAGTGAATGTAATGTAACACACACCCATACAATGCGCACCACCCCGTGATGTTTTTCTCACTCCTACTAGTGAATGTAATGTAACACACACCCATACAATGTGCACCACCCCGTGTTTTTCTCACTCCTCCTAGTGTATGTAATGTAACACACACCCATACAATGCGCACCACCCCGTGATGTTTTTCTCACTCCTACTAGTGAATGTAATGTAACACACACCCATACAATGCGCACCACCCCGTGATGTTTTTCTCACTCCTACTAGTGAATGTAATGTAACACACACCCATACAATGCGCACCACCCCGTGACGTTTTTCTCACTCCTACTAGTGAATGTAATGTAACACACACCCATACAATGCGCACCACCCCGTGATGTTTTTCTCACTCCTACTAGTGAATGTAATGTAACACACACCCATACAATGCGCACCACCCCGTGATGTTTTTCTCACTCCTACTAGTGAATGTAATGTAACACACACGCATACAATGCGCACCACCCCGTGATGTTTTTCTCACTCCTACTAGTGAATCTTATGTAACACACACCCATACAATGCGCACCACCCCGTGATGTTTTTCTCACTCCTACTAGTGAATGTAATGTAACACACACACATACAATGCGCACCACCCCGTGATGTTTTTCTCACTCCTACTAGTGAATGTAATGTAACACACACCCATACAATGCGCACCACCCGGTGATGTTTTTCTCACTCCTACTAGTGAATGTAATGTAACACACACCCACACAATGCGCACCACCCCGTGATGTTTTTCTCCCTCCTACTAGTGAATCTAATGTAACACACACCCATACAATGCGCACCACCCCGTGATGTTTTTCTCACTCCTACTAGTGAATCTAATGTAACACACACCCATACAATGCGCACCACCCCGTGATGTTTTTCTCACTCCTACTAGTGAATCTAATGTAACACACACCCATACAATGCGCACCACCCCGTGATGTTTTTCTCACTCCTACTAGTGAATCTAATGTAACACACACCCATACAATGCGCACCACCCCGTGATGTTTTTCTCACTCCTACTAGTGAATCTAATGTAACACACACCCATACAATGCGCACCACCCCGTGATGTTTTTCTCACTCCTACTAGTGAATCTAATGTAACACACACCCATACAATGCGCACCACCCCGTGATGTTTTTCTCACTCCTACTAGTGAATCTAATGTAACACACACCCATACAATGCGCACAACCCCGTGATGTTTTTCTCACTCCTAATAGTGAATCTAATGTAACACACACCCATACAATGCGCACCACCCCGTGATGTTTTTCTCACTCCTACTAGTGAATGTAATGTAACACACACCCATACAATGCGCACCACCCCGTGATGTTTTTCTCACTCCTACTAGTGAATCTTATGTAACACACACCCATACAATGCGCACCACCCCGTGATGTTTTTCTCACTCCTACTAGTGAATGTAATGTATCACACACCCATACAATGCGCACCACCCCGTGATGTTTTTCTCACTCCTACTAGTGAATGTAATGTAACACACACCCATACAATGCGCACCACCCGGTGATGTTTTTCTCACTCCTACTAGTGAATGTAATGTAACACACACCCACACAATGCGCACCACCCCGTGATGTTTTTCTCCCTCCTACTAGTGAATCTAATGTAAAACACACCCACACGATGCGCACCACCCCGTGATGTTTTTCTCACTCCTACTAGTGAATCTAATGTAACACACACCCATACAATGCGCACCACCCCGTGATGTTTTTCTCACTCCTACTAGTGAATGTAATGTAACACACACGCATACAATGCGCACCACCCCGTGATGTTTTTCGCACTCCTACTAGTGAATCTTATGTAACACACACCCATACAATGCGCACCACCCCGTGATGTTTTTCTCACTCCTACTAGTGAATGTAATGTAACACACACCCATACAATGCGCACCACCCCGTGATGTTTTTCTCACTCCTACTAGTGAATGTAATGTAACACACACCCATACAATGCGCACCACCCGGTGATGTTTTTCTCACTCCTACTAGTGAATGTAATGTAACACACACCCACACAATGCGCACCACCCCGTGATGTTTTTCTCCCTCCTACTAGTGAATCTAATGTAACACACACCCATACAATGCGCACCACCCCGTGATGTTTTTCTCACTCCTACTAGTGAATCTAATGTAACACACACCCATACAATGCGCACTACCCCGTGATGTTTTTCTCACTCCTACTAGTGAATCTAATGTAACACACACCCATACAATGCGCACCACCCCGTGATGTTTTTCTCACTCCTACTAGTGAATCTAATGTAACAGACACACATACAATGCGCACCACCCCGTGATGTTTTTCTCACTCCTACTAGTGAATCTAATGTAACACACACCCATACAATGCGCACCACCCCGTGATGTTTTTCTCACTCCTACTAGTGAATCTAATGTAACACACACCCATACAATGCGCACCACCCCGTGATGTTTTTCTCACTCCTACTAGTGAATCTAATGTAACACACACCCATACAATGCGCACAACCCCGTGATGTTTTTCTCACTCCTACTAGTGAATCTAATGTAACACACACCCATACAATGCGCACCACCCCGTGATGTTTTTCTCACTCCTACTAGTGAATGTAATGTAACACACACCCATACAATGCGCACCACCACGTGATGTTTTTCTCACTCCTACTAGTGAATCTTATGTAACACACACCCATACAATGTGCACCACCCCGTGATGTTTTTCTCACTCCTACTAGTGAATGTAATGTAACACACACCCATACAATGCGCACCACCCCGTGATGTTTTTCTCACTCCTACTAGTGAATGTAATGTAACACACACCCATACAATGCGCACCACCCGGTGATGTTTTTCTCACTCCTACTAGTGAATGTAATGTAACACACACCCACACAATGCGCACCACCCCGTGATGTTTTTCTCCCTCATACTAGTGAATCTAATGTAACACACACCCATACAATGCGCACCACCCCGTGATGTTTTTCTCACTCCTACTAGTGAATCTAATGTAACACACACCCATACAATGCGCACCACCCCGTGATGTTTTTCTCACTCCTACTAGTGAATCTAATGTAACACACACCCATACAATGCGCACCACCCCGTGATGTTTTTCTCCCTCCTACTAGTGAATCTAATGTAACACACACCCATACAATGCGCACCACCCCGTGATGTTTTTCTCACTCCTACTAGTGAATCTAATGTAACACACACCCATACAATGCGCACCACCCCGTGATGTTTTTCTCACTCCTACTAGTGAATCTAATGTAACACACACCCATACAATGCGCACCACCCCGTGATGTTTTTCTCACTCCTACTAGTGAATCTAATGTAACACACACCCATACAATGCGCACCACCCCGTGATGTTTTTCTCACTCCTACTAGTGAATCTAATGTAACACACACTCATACAATGCGCACCACACCGTGATGTTTTTCTCACTCCTACTAGTGAATCTAATGTAACACACACCCATACAATGCGCACCACCCCGTGATGTTTTTCTCACTCCTACTAGTGAATCTAATGTAACACACACCCATACAATGCGCACCACCCCGTGATGTTTTTCTCACTCCTACTAGTGAATGTAATGTAACACACACCCATACAATGCGCACCACCCCGTGATGTTTTTCTCACTCCTACTAGTGAATGTAATGTAACACACACCCATACAATGCGCACCACCCCGTGATGTTTTTCTCACTCGTACTAGTGAATGTAATGTAACACACACCCATAAAATGCGCACCACCCCGTGATGTTTTTCTCACTCCTACTAGTGAATGTAATGTAACACACACCCATACAATGCGCACCACCCCGTGATGTTTTTCTCACTCCTACTAGTGAATGTAATGTAACACACACCCATACAATGCGCACCACCGCGTGATGTTTTTCTCACTCCTACTAGTGAATGTAATGTAAAACACACGCATACAATGCGCACCACCGCGTGATGTTTTTCTCACTCCTACTAGTGAATGTAATGTAAAACACGCCCATACAATGCGCACCACCGCGTGATGTTTTTCTCACTCCTACTAGTGAATGTAATGTAACACACACCCATACAATGCGCACCACCCCGTGATGTTTTTCTCACTCCTACCAGTGAATGTAATGTAACACACACCCATACAATGCGCACCACCCGGTGATGTTTTTCTCACTCCTACTAGTGAATGTAATGTAACACACACCCATACAATGCGCACCACCCCGTGATGTTTTTCTCACTCCTACTAGTGAATGTAATGTAACACACACCCATACAATGCGCACCACCCCGTGATGTTTTTCTCACTCCTACTAGTGAATGTAATGTAACACACACCCATACAATGCGCACCACCCCGTGATGTTTTTCTCACTCCTACTAGTGAATGTAATGTAACACACACCCATACAATGCGCACCACCCGGTGATGTTTTTCTCACTCCTACTAGTGAATCTAATGTAACACACACCCATACAATGCGCACCACCGCGTGATGTTTTTCTCACTCCTACTAGTGAATCTAATGTAACACACACCCATACAATGCGCACCACCCCGTGATGTTTTTCTCACTCCTACTAGTGAATCTAATGTAACACACACCCATACAATGCGCACCACCCCGTGATGTTTTTCTCACTCCTACTAGTGAATCTAATGTAACACACACCCATACAATGCGCACCACCCCGTGATGTTTTTCTCACTCCTACTAGTGAATCTAATGTAACACACACCCATACAATGCGCACCACCCCGTGATGTTTTTCTCACTCCTACTAGTGAATCTAATGTAACACACACCCATACAATGCGCACCACCCCGTGATGTTTTTCTCACTCCTACTAGTGAATCTAATGTAACACACACCCATACAATGCGCACCACCCCGTGATGTTTTTCTCACTCCTACTAGTGAATCTAATGTAACACACACCCATACAATGCGCACAACCCCGTGATGTTTTTCTCACTCCTACTAGTGAATCTAATGTAACACACACCCATACAATGCGCACCACCCCGTGATGTTTTTCTCACTCCTACTAGTGAATCTAATGTAACACACACCCATACAATGCGCACCACCCCGTGATGTTTTTCTCACTCCTACTAGTGAATCTAATGTAACACACACCCATACAATGCGCACCACCCCGTGATGTTTTTCTCACTCCTACTAGTGAATCTAATGTAACACACACCCATACAATGCGCACCACCCCGTGATGTTTTTCTCCCTCCTACTAGTGAATGTAATGTAACACACACCCATACAAGGCGCACCACCCCGTGATGTTTTTCTCCCACCTACTAGTGAATGTAATGTAACACACACCCATACAATACGCACCACCCCGTGATGTTTTTCTCACTCCTACTAGTGAATCTAATGTAACACACACCCATACAATGCGCACCACCCCGTGATGTTTTTCTCACTCCTACTAGTGAATGTAATGTAACACACACCCATACAATGCGCACCACCCCGTGATGTTTTTCTCACTCCTACTAGTGAATGTAATGTAACACACACCCATACAATGTGCACCACCCCGTGTTTTTCTCACTCCTCCTAGTGTATGTAATGTAACACACACCCATACAATGCGCACCACCCCGTGATGTTTTTCTCACTCCTCCTAGTGAATGTAATGTAACACACACCCATACAATGCGCACCACCCCGTGATGTTTTTCTCAATCCTACTAGTGAATGTAATGTAACACACACCCATACAATGCGCACCACCCCGTGATGTTTTTCTCACTCCTACTAGTGAATGTAATGTAACACACACCCATACAATGCGCACCACCCCGTGATGTTTTTCTCACTCCTACTAGTGAATGTAATGTAACACACACCCATACAATGCGCACCACCCCGTGATGTTTTTCTCACTCCTACTAGTGAATGTAATGTAACACACACGCATACAATGCGCACCACCCCGTGACGTTTTTCTCACTCCTACTAGTGAATCTTATGTAACACACACCCATACAATGCGCACCACCCCGTGATGTTTTTCTCACTCCTACTAGTGAATGTAATGTAACACACACCCATACAATGCGCACCACCCCGTGATGTTTTTCTCACTCCTACTAGTGAATGTAATGTAACACACACCCATACAATGCGCACCACCCGGTGATGTTTTTCTCACTCCTACTAGTGAATGTAATGTAACACACACCCACACAATGCGCACCACCCCGTGATGTTTTTCTCCCTCCTACTAGTGAATCTAATGTAACACACACCCATACAATGCGCACCACCCCGTGATGTTTTTCTCACTCCTACTAGTGAATCTAATGTAACACACACCCATACAATGCGCACCACCCCGTGATGTTTTTCTCACTCCTACTAGTGAATCTAATGTAACACACACCCATACAATGCGCACCACCCCGTGATGTTTTTCTCACTCCTACTAGTGAATGTAATGTAACACACACGCATACAATGCGCACCACCCCGTGATGTTTTTCTCACTCCTACTAGTGAATCTTATGTAACACACACCCATACAATGCGCACCACCCCGTGATGTTTTTCTCACTCCTACTAGTGAATGTAATGTAACACACACCCATACAATGCGCACCACCCCGTGATGTTTTTCTCACTCCTACTACTGAATGTAATGTAACACAGACCCATACAATGCGCACCACCCGGTGATGTTTTTCTCACTCCTACTAGTGAATGTAATGTAACACACACCCACACAATGCGCACCACCCCGTGATGTTTTTCTCCCTCCTACTAGTGAATCTAATGTAACACACACCCATACAATGCGCACCACCCCGTGATGTTTTTCTCACTCCTACTAGTGAATCTAATGTAACACACACCCATACAATGCGCACCACCCCGTGATGTTTTTCTCACTCCTACTAGTGAATCTAATGTAACACACACCCATACAATGCGCACCACCCCGTGATGTTTTTCTCACTCCTACTAGTGAATCTAATGTAACACACACCCATACAATGCGCACCACCCCGTGATGTTTTTCTCACTCCTACTAGTGAATCTAATGTAACACACACCCATACAATGCGCACCACCCCGTGATGTTTTTCTCACTCCTACTAGTGAATGTAATGTAACACACACCCATACAATGCGCACCACCCGGTGATGTTTTTCTCACTCCTACTAGTGAATGTAATGTAACACACACCCACACAATGCGCACCACCCCGTGATGTTTTTCTCCCTCCTACTAGTGAATCTAATGTAACACACACCCATACAATGCGCACCACCCCGTGATGTTTTTCTCACTCCTACTAGTGAATCTAATGTAACACACACCCATACAATGCGCACCACCCCAGATGTTTTTCTCACTCCTACTAGTGAATCTAATGTAACACACACCCATACAATGCGCACCACCCCGTGATGTTTTTCTCACTCCTACTAGTGAATGTAATGTAACACACACGCATACAATGCGCACCACCCCGTGATGTTTTTCTCACTCCTACTAGTGAATCTTATGTAACACACACCCATACAATGCGCACCACCCCGTGATGTTTTTCTCACTCCTACTAGTGAATGTAATGTAACACACACCCATACAATGCGCACCACCCCGTGATGTTTTTCTCACTCCTACTACTGAATGTAATGTAACACAGACCCATACAATGCGCACCACCCGGTGATGTTTTTCTCACTCCTACTAGTGAATGTAATGTAACACACACCCACACAATGCGCACCACCCCGTGATGTTTTTCTCCCTCCTACTAGTGAATCTAATGTAACACACACCCATACAATGCGCACCACCCCGTGATGTTTTTCTCACTCCTACTAGTGAATCTAATGTAACACACACCCATACAATGCGCACCACCCCGTGATGTTTTTCTCACTCCTACTAGTGAATCTAATGTAACACACACCCATACAATGCGCACCACCCCGTGATGTTTTTCTCACTCCTACTAGTGAATCTAATGTAACACACACCCATACAATGCGCACCACCCCGTGATGTTTTTCTCACTCCTACTAGTGAATCTAATGTAACACACACCCATACAATGCGCACCACCCCGTGATGTTTTTCTCACTCCTACTAGTGAATCTAATGTAACACACACCCATACAATGCGCACCACCCCGTGATGTTTTTCTCACTCCTACTAGTAAATCTAATGTAACACACACCCATACAATGCGCACAACCCCGTGATGTTTTTCTCCCTCCTACTAGTGAATCTAATGTAACACACACCCATACGATGCGCACCACCCCGTGATGTTTTTCTCACTCCTACTAGTGAATCTAATGTAACACACACCCATACAATGCGCACCACCCCGTGATGTTTTTCTCACTCCTACTAGTGAATCTAATGTAACACACACCCATACAATGCGCACCACCCCGTGATGTTTTTCTCACTCCTACTAGTGAATCTAATGTAACACTCACCCATACAATGCGCACCACCCCGTGATGTTTTTCTCACTCCTACTAGTGAATCTAATGTAACACACACCCATACAATGCGCACCACCCCGTGATGTTTTTCTCACTCCTACTAGTGAATCTAATGTAACACACACCCATACAATGCGCACCACCCCGTGATGTTTTTCTCACTCCTACTAGTGAATCTAATGTAACACACACCCATACAATGCGCACCACCCCGTGATGTTTTTCTCCCTCCTACTAGTGAATGTAATGTAACACACACCCATACAAGGCGCACCACCCCGTGATGTTTTTCTCCCACCTACTAGTGAATGTAATGTAACACACACCCATACAATACGCACCACCCCGTGATGTTTTTCTCACTCCTACTAGTGAATCTAATGTAACACACACCCATACAATGCGCACCACCCCGTGATGTTTTTCTCACTCCTACTAGTGAATGTAATGTAACACACACCCATACAATGCGCACCACCCCGTGATGTTTTTCTCACTCCTACTAGTGAATGTAATGTAACACACACCCATACAATGTGCACCACCCCGTGTTTTTCTCACTCCTCCTAGTGTATGTAATGTAACACACACCCATACAATGCGCACCACCCCGTGATGTTTTTCTCACTCCTCCTAGTGAATGTAATGTAACACACACCCATACAATGCGCACCACCCCGTGATGTTTTTCTCAATCCTACTAGTGAATGTAATGTAACACACACCCATACAATGCGCACCACCCCGTGATGTTTTTCTCACTCCTACTAGTGAATGTAATGTAACACACACCCATACAATGCGCACCACCCCGTGATGTTTTTCTCACTCCTACTAGTGAATGTAATGTAACACACACCCATACAATGCGCACCACCCCGTGATGTTTTTCTCACTCCTACTAGTGAATGTAATGTAACACACACGCATACAATGCGCACCACCCCGTGACGTTTTTCTCACTCCTACTAGTGAATCTTATGTAACACACACCCATACAATGCGCACCACCCCGTGATGTTTTTCTCACTCCTACTAGTGAATGTAATGTAACACACACCCATACAATGCGCACCACCCCGTGATGTTTTTCTCACTCCTACTAGTGAATGTAATGTAACACACACCCATACAATGCGCACCACCCGGTGATGTTTTTCTCACTCCTACTAGTGAATGTAATGTAACACACACCCACACAATGCGCACCACCCCGTGATGTTTTTCTCCCTCCTACTAGTGAATCTAATGTAACACACACCCATACAATGCGCACCACCCCGTGATGTTTTTCTCACTCCTACTAGTGAATCTAATGTAACACACACCCATACAATGCGCACCACCCCGTGATGTTTTTCTCACTCCTACTAGTGAATCTAATGTAACACACACCCATACAATGCGCACCACCCCGTGATGTTTTTCTCACTCCTACTAGTGAATGTAATGTAACACACACGCATACAATGCGCACCACCCCGTGATGTTTTTCTCACTCCTACTAGTGAATCTTATGTAACACACACCCATACAATGCGCACCACCCCGTGATGTTTTTCTCACTCCTACTAGTGAATGTAATGTAACACACACCCATACAATGCGCACCACCCCGTGATGTTTTTCTCACTCCTACTACTGAATGTAATGTAACACAGACCCATACAATGCGCACCACCCGGTGATGTTTTTCTCACTCCTACTAGTGAATGTAATGTAACACACACCCACACAATGCGCACCACCCCGTGATGTTTTTCTCCCTCCTACTAGTGAATCTAATGTAACACACACCCATACAATGCGCACCACCCCGTGATGTTTTTCTCACTCCTACTAGTGAATCTAATGTAACACACACCCATACAATGCGCACCACCCCGTGATGTTTTTCTCACTCCTACTAGTGAATCTAATGTAACACACACCCATACAATGCGCACCACCCCGTGATGTTTTTCTCACTCCTACTAGTGAATCTAATGTAACACACACCCATACAATGCGCACCACCCCGTGATGTTTTTCTCACTCCTACTAGTGAATCTAATGTAACACACACCCATACAATGCGCACCACCCCGTGATGTTTTTCTCACTCCTACTAGTGAATGTAATGTAACACACACCCATACAATGCGCACCACCCGGTGATGTTTTTCTCACTCCTACTAGTGAATGTAATGTAACACACACCCACACAATGCGCACCACCCCGTGATGTTTTTCTCCCTCCTACTAGTGAATCTAATGTAACACACACCCATACAATGCGCACCACCCCGTGATGTTTTTCTCACTCCTACTAGTGAATCTAATGTAACACACACCCATACAATGCGCACCACCCCGTGATGTTTTTCTCACTCCTACTAGTGAATCTAATGTAACACACACCCATACAATGCGCACCACCCCGTGATGTTTTTCTCACTCCTACTAGTGAATGTAATGTAACACACACGCATACAATGCGCACCACCCCGTGATGTTTTTCTCACTCCTACTAGTGAATCTTATGTAACACACACCCATACAATGCGCACCACCCCGTGATGTTTTTCTCACTCCTACTAGTGAATGTAATGTAACACACACCCATACAATGCGCACCACCCCGTGATGTTTTTCTCACTCCTACTACTGAATGTAATGTAACACAGACCCATACAATGCGCACCACCCGGTGATGTTTTTCTCACTCCTACTAGTGAATGTAATGTAACACACACCCACACAATGCGCACCACCCCGTGATGTTTTTCTCCCTCCTACTAGTGAATCTAATGTAACACACACCCATACAATGCGCACCACCCCGTGATGTTTTTCTCACTCCTACTAGTGAATCTAATGTAACACACACCCATACAATGCGCACCACCCCGTGATGTTTTTCTCACTCCTACTAGTGAATCTAATGTAACACACACCCATACAATGCGCACCACCCCGTGATGTTTTTCTCACTCCTACTAGTGAATCTAATGTAACACACACCCATACAATGCGCACCACCCCGTGATGTTTTTCTCACTCCTACTAGTGAATCTAATGTAACACACACCCATACAATGCGCACCACCCCGTGATGTTTTTCTCACTCCTACTAGTGAATCTAATGTAACACACACCCATACAATGCGCACCACCCCGTGATGTTTTTCTCACTCCTACTAGTAAATCTAATGTAACACACACCCATACAATGCGCACAACCCCGTGATGTTTTTCTCCCTCCTACTAGTGAATCTAATGTAACACACACCCATACGATGCGCACCACCCCGTGATGTTTTTCTCACTCCTACTAGTGAATCTAATGTAACACACACCCATACAATGCGCACCACCCCGTGATGTTTTTCTCACTCCTACTAGTGAATCTAATGTAACACACACCCATACAATGCGCACCACCCCGTGATGTTTTTCTCACTCCTACTAGTGAATCTAATGTAACACTCACCCATACAATGCGCACCACCCCGTGATGTTTTTCTCACTCCTACTAGTGAATCTAATGTAACACACACCCATACAATGCGCACCACCCCGTGATGTTTTTCTCACTCCTACTAGTGAATCTAATGTAACACACACCCATACAATGCGCACCACCCCGTGATGTTTTTCTCACTCCTACTAGTGAATGTAATGTAACACACACCCATACAATGCGCACCACCCCGTGATGTTTTTCTCACTCCTACTAGTGAATGTAATGTAACACACACCCATACAATGCGCACCACCCCGTGATGTTTTTCTCACTCCTACTAGTGAATGTAATGTAACACACACCCATACAATGCGCACCACCCCGTGTTTTTTTTCTCACTCCTACTAGTGAATGTAATGTAACACACACCCATACAATGCGCACCACCCCGTGATGTTTTTCTCACTCCTACTAGTGAATGTAATGTAACACACACCCATACAATGCGCACCACCGCGTGATGTTTTTCTCACTCCTACTAGTGAATGTAATGTAAAACACACCCATACAATGCGCACCACCGCGTGATGTTTTTCTCACTCCTACTAGTGAATGTAATGTAAAACACACCCATACAATGCGCACCACCGCGTGATGTTTTTCTCACTCCTACTAGTGAATGTAATGTAACACACACCCATACAATGCGCACCACCCCGTGATGTTTTTCTCACTCCTACCAGTGAATGTAATGTAACACACACCCATACAATGCGCACCACCCGGTGATGTTTTTCTCACTCCTACCAGTGAATGTAATGTAACACACACCCATACAATGCGCACCACCCCGTGATGTTTTTCTCACTCCTACTAGTGAATGTAATGTAACACACACCCATACAATGCGCACCACCCCGTGATGTTTTTCTCACTCCTACTAGTGAATGTAATGTAACACACACCCATACAATGCGCACCACCCGGTGATGTTTTTCTCACTCCTACTAGTGAATCTAATGTAACACACACCCATACAATGCGCACCACCGCGTGATGTTTTTCTCACTCCTACTAGTGAATCTAATGTAACACACACCCATACAATGCGCACCACCCCGTGATGTTTTTCTCACTCCTACTAGTGAATCTAATGTAACACACACCCATACAATGCGCACCACCCCGTGATGTTTTTCTCACTCCTACTAGTGAATCTAATGTAACACACACCCATACAATGCGCACCACCCCGTGATGTTTTTCTCACTCCTACTAGTGAATCTAATGTAACACACACCCATACAATGCGCACCACCCCGTGATGTTTTTCTCACTCCTACTAGTGAATCTAATGTAACACACACCCATACAATGCGCACCACCCCGTGATGTTTTTCTCACTCCTACTAGTGAATCTAATGTAACACACACCCATACAATGCGCACCACCCCGTGATGTTTTTCTCACTCCTACTAGTGAATCTAATGTAACACACACCCATACAATGCGCACCACCCCGTGATGTTTTTCTCACTCCTACTAGTGAATCTAATGTAACACACACCCATACAATGCGCACCACCCCGTGATGTTTTTCTTACTCCTACTAGTGAATCTAATGTAACACACACTCATACAATGCGCACCACCCTGTGATGTTTTTCTCACTCCTACTAGTGAATCTAATGTAACACACACCCATACAATGCGCACCACCCCGTGATGTTTTTCTCACTCCTACTAGTGAATCTAATGTAACACACACCCATACAATGCGCACCACCCCGTGATGTTTTTCTCACTCCTACTAGTGAATGTAATGTAACACACACCCATACAATGCGCACCACCCCGTGATGTTTTTCTCACTCCTACTAGTGAATGTAATGTAACACACACCCATACAATGCGCACCACCCCGTGATGTTTTTCTCACTCCTACTAGTGAATGTAATGTAACACACACCCATACAATGCGCACCACCCCGTGATGTTTTTCTCACTCCTACTAGTGAATGTAATGTAACACACACCCATACAATGCGCACCACCCCGTGATGTTTTTCTCACTCCTACTAGTGAATGTAATGTAACACACACCCATACAATGCGCACCACCCCGTGATGTTTTTCTCACTCCTACTAGTGAATGTAATGTAACACACACCCATACAATGCGCACCACCGCGTGATGTTTTTCTCACTCCTACTAGTGAATGTAATGTAAAACACACCCATACAATGCGCACCACCGCGTGATGTTTTTCTCACTCCTACTAGTGAATGTAATGTAAAACACACCCATACAATGCGCACCACCGCGTGATGTTTTTCTCACTCCTACTAGTGAATGTAATGTAACACACACCCATACAATGGGCACCACCCCGTGATGTTTTTCTCACTCCTACTAGTGAATCTAATGTAACACACACCCATACAATGCGCACCACCCGGTGATGTTTTTCTCACTCCTACTAGTGAATGTAATGTAACACACACCCATACAATGCGCACCACCCCGTGATGTTTTTCTCACTCCTACTAGTGAATGTAATGTAACACACACCCATACAATGCGCACCACCCCGTGATGTTTTTCTCACTCCTACTAGTGAATCTAATGTAACACACACCCATACAATGCGCACCACCCCGTGATGTTTTTCTCACTCCTACTAGTGAATCTAATGTAACACACACCCATACAATGCGCACCACCCCGTGATGTTTTTCTCACTCCTACTAGTGAATCTAATGTAACACACACCCATACAATGCGCACAACCCCGTGATGTTTTTCTCACTCCTACTAGTGAATCTAATGTAACACACACCCATACAATGCGCACCACCCCGTGATGTTTTTCTTACTCCTACTAGTGAATCTAATGTAACACAGACCCATACAATGCGCACCACCCCGTGATGTTTTTCTCACTCCTACTAGTGAATCTAATGTAACACACACCCATACAATGCGCACCACCCCGTGATGTTTTTCTCACTCCTACTAGTGAATCTAATGTAACACACACCCATACAATGCGCACCACCCCGTGATGTTTTTCTTACTCCTACTAGTGAATCTAATGTAACACACACCCATACAATGCGCACCACCCCGTGATTTTTTTCTCACTCCTACTAGTGAATGTAATGTAACACACACCCATACAATGCGCACCACCGAGTGATGTTTTTCTCACTCCTACTAGTGAATGTAATGTAACACACACCCATACAATGCGCACCACCCCGTGATGTTTTTCTCACTCCTACTAGTGAATGTAATGTAACACACACCCATACAATGCGCACCACCGCGTGATGTTTTTCTCACTCCTACTAGTGAATGTAATGTAACACACACCCATACAATGCGCACCACCGCGTGATGTTTTTCTCACTCCTACTAGTGAATGTAATGTAACACACACCCATACAATGCGCACCACCCCGTGATGTTTTTCTCCCTCCTACTAGTGAATGTAATGTAACACACACCCATACAATGCGCACCACCCCGTGATGTTTTTCTCCCTCCTACTAGAGAATCTAATGTAACACACACCCATACAATGCGCACCACCCCGTGATGTTTTTCTCACTCCTACTAGTGAATCTAATGTAACACACACCCATACAATGCGCACCACCCCGTGATGTTTTTCTCACTCCTACTAGTGAATCTAATGTAACACACACCCATACAATGCGCACCACCCCGTGATGTTTTTCTCACTCCTACTAGTGAATGTAATGTAACACACACCCATACAATGCCCACCACCCCGTGATGTTTTTCTCACTCCTACTAGTGAATGTAATGTAACACACACCCATAAAATGGGCACCACCCCGTGTTTTTCTCACTCCTCCTAGTGTATGTAATGTAACACACACCCATACAATGCGCACCACCCCGTTATGTTTTTCTCACTCCTCCTAGTGAATGTAATGTAACACACACCCATACAATGCGCACCACCCCGTGACGTTTTTCTAACTCCTACTAGTGAATGTAATGTAACACACACCCATACAATGCGCACCACCCCGTTATGTTTTTCTCACTCCTCCTAGTGAATGTAATGTAACACACACCCATACAATGCGCACCACCCCGTGATGTTTTTCTCACTCCTACTAGAGAATGTAATGTAACACACACCCATACAATGCGCACCACCCCGTGATGTTTTTCTCACTCCTACTAGTGAATCTTATGTAACACACACCCATACAATGCGCACCACCCCGTGATGTTTTTCTCACTCCTACTAGTGAATGTAATGTAACACACACCCATACAATGCGCACCACCCCGTGATGTTTTTCTCACTCCTACTAGTGAATGTAATGTAACACACACCCATACAATGCGCACAACCCGGTGATGTTTTTCTCACTCCTACTAGTGAATGTAATGTAACACACACCCACACAATGCGCACCACCCCGTGATGTTTTTCTCCCTCCTACTAGTGAATCTAATGTAACACACACCCATACGATGCGCACCACCCCGTGATGTTTTTCTCACTCCTACTAGTGAATCTAATGTAACACACACCCATACAATGCGCACCACCCCGTGATGTTTTTCTCACTCCTACTAGTGAATCTAATGTAACACACACCCATACAATGCGCACCACCCCGTGATGTTTTTCTCACTCCTACTAGTGAATCTAATGTAACACACACCCATACAATGCGCACCACCCCGTGATGTTTTTCTCACTCCTACTAGTGAATCTAATGTAACACACACCCATACAATGCGCCGCACCCCGTGATGTTTTTCTCACTCCTACTAGTGAATCTAATGTAACACACACCCATACAATGCGCACCACCCCGTGATGTTTTTCTCACTCCTACTAGTGAATGTAATGTAACACACACCCATACAATGCGCACCACCCCGTGATGTTTTTCTCACTCCTACTAGTGAATGTAATGTAACACACACCCATACAATGCGCACCACCCCGTGATGTTTTTCTCACTCCTACTAGTGAATGTAATGTAACACACACCCATACAATGCGCACCACCCCGTGATGTTTTTCTCACTCCTACTAGTGAATGTAATGTAACACACACCCATACAATGCGCACCACCCCGTGATGTTTTTCTCACTCCTACTAGTGAATGTAATGTAACACACACCCATACAATGCGCACCACCGCGTGATGTTTTTCTCACTCCTACTAGTGAATGTAATGTAAAACACACCCATACAATGCGCACCACCGCGTGATGTTTTTCTCACTCCTACTAGTGAATGTAATGTAAAACACACCCATACAATGCGCACCACCGCGTGATGTTTTTCTCACTCCTACTAGTGAATGTAATGTAACACACACCCATACAATGCGCACCACCCCGTGATGTTTTTCTCACTCCTACCAGTGAATGTAATGTAACACACACCCATACAATGCGCACCACCCGGTGATGTTTTTCTCACTCCTACCAGGGAATGTAATGTAACACACACCCATACAATGCGCACCACCCCGTGATGTTTTTCTCACTCCTACTAGTGAATGTAATGTAACACACACCCATACAATGCGCACCACCCCGTGATGTTTTTCTCACTCCTACTAGTGAATGTAATGTAACACACACCCATACAATGCGCACCACCCGGTGATGTTTTTCTCACTCCTACTAGTGAATCTAATGTAACACACACCCATACAATGCGCACCACCGCGTGATGTTTTTCTCACTCCTACTAGTGAATCTAATGTAACACACACCCATACAATGCGCACCACCCCGTGATGTTTTTCTCACTCCTACTAGTGAATCTAATGTAACACACACCCATACAATGCGCACCACCCCGTGATGTTTTTCTCACTCCTACTAGTGAATCTAATGTAACACACACCCATACAATGCGCACCACCCCGTGATGTTTTTCTCACTCCTACTAGTGAATCTAATGTAACACACACCCATACAATGCGCACCACCCCGTGATGTTTTTCTCACTCCTACTAGTGAATCTAATGTAACACACACCCATACAATGCGCACCACCCCGTGATGTTTTTCTCACTCCTACTAGTGAATCTAATGTAACACACACCCATACAATGCGCCGCACCCCGTGATGTTTTTCTCACTCCTACTAGTGAATCTAATGTAACACACACCCATACAATGCGCACCACCCCGTGATGTTTTTCTCACTCCTACTAGTGAATGTAATGTAACACACACCCATACAATGCGCACCACCCCGTGATGTTTTTCTCACTCCTACTAGTGAATGTAATGTAACACACACCCATACAATGCGCACCACCCCGTGATGTTTTTCTCACTCCTACTAGTGAATGTAATGTAACACACACCCATACAATGCGCACCACCCCGTGATGTTTTTCTCACTCCTACTAGTGAATGTAATGTAACACACACCCATACAATGCGCACCACCCCGTGATGTTTTTCTCACTCCTACTAGTGAATGTAATGTAACACACACCCATACAATGCGCACCACCGCGTGATGTTTTTCTCACTCCTACTAGTGAATGTAATGTAAAACACACCCATACAATGCGCACCACCGCGTGATGTTTTTCTCACTCCTACTAGTGAATGTAATGTAAAACACACCCATACAATGCGCACCACCGCGTGATGTTTTTCTCACTCCTACTAGTGAATGTAATGTAACACACACCCATACAATGCGCACCACCCCGTGATGTTTTTCTCACTCCTACCAGTGAATGTAATGTAACACACACCCATACAATGCGCACCACCCGGTGATGTTTTTCTCACTCCTACCAGGGAATGTAATGTAACACACACCCATACAATGCGCACCACCCCGTGATGTTTTTCTCACTCCTACTAGTGAATGTAATGTAACACACACCCATACAATGCGCACCACCCCGTGATGTTTTTCTCACTCCTACTAGTGAATGTAATGTAACACACACCCATACAATGCGCACCACCCGGTGATGTTTTTCTCACTCCTACTAGTGAATCTAATGTAACACACACCCATACAATGCGCACCACCGCGTGATGTTTTTCTCACTCCTACTAGTGAATCTAATGTAACACACACCCATACAATGCGCACCACCCCGTGATGTTTTTCTCACTCCTACTAGTGAATCTAATGTAACACACACCCATACAATGCGCACCACCCCGTGATGTTTTTCTCACTCCTACTAGTGAATCTAATGTAACACACACCCATACAATGCGCACCACCCCGTGATGTTTTTCTCACTCCTACTAGTGAATCTAATGTAACACACACTCATACAATGCGCACCACCCCGTGATGTTTTTCTCACTCCTACTAGTGAATCTAATGTAACACACACCCATACAATGCGCACCACCCCGTGATGTTTTTCTCACTCCTACTAGTGAATCTAATGTAACACACACCCATACAATGCGCACCACCCCGTGATGTTTTTCTCACTCCTACTAGTGAATGTAATGTAACACACACCCATACAATGCGCACCACCCCGTGATGTTTTTCTCACTCCTACTAGTGAATGTAATGTAACACACACCCATACAATGCGCACCACCCCGTGATGTTTTTCTCACTCCTACTAGTGAATGTAATGTAACACACACCCATACAATGCGCACCACCCCGTGATGTTTTTCTCACTCCTACTAGTGAATGTAATGTAACACACACCCATACAATGCGCACCACCCCGTGATGTTTTTCTCACTCCTACTAGTGAATGTAATGTAACACACACCCATACAATGCGCACCACCCCGTGATGTTTTTCTCACTCCTACTAGTGAATGTAATGTAACACACACCCATACAATGCGCACCACCGCGTGATGTTTTTCTCACTCCTACTAGTGAATGTAATGTAAAACACACCCATACAATGCGCACCACCGCGTGATGTTTTTCTCACTCCTACTAGTGAATGTAATGTAAAACACACCCATACAATGCGCACCACCGCGTGATGTTTTTCTCACTCCTACTAGTGAATGTAATGTAACACACACCCATACAATGGGCACCACCCCGTGATGTTTTTCTCACTCCTACTAGTGAATCTAATGTAACACACACCCATACAATGCGCACCACCCGGTGATGTTTTTCTCACTCCTACTAGTGAATGTAATGTAACACACACCCATACAATGCGCACCACCCCGTGATGTTTTTCTCACTCCTACTAGTGAATGTAATGTAACACACACCCATACAATGCGCACCACCCCGTGATGTTTTTCTCACTCCTACTAGTGAATCTAATGTAACACACACCCATACAATGCGCACCACCCCGTGATGTTTTTCTCACTCCTACTAGTGAATCTAATGTAACACACACCCATACAATGCGCACCACCCCGTGATGTTTTTCTCACTCCTACTAGTGAATCTAATGTAACACACACCCATACAATGCGCACAACCCCGTGATGTTTTTCTCACTCCTACTAGTGAATCTAATGTAACACACACCCATACAATGCGCACCACCCCGTGATGTTTTTCTTACTCCTACTAGTGAATCTAATGTAACACAGACCCATACAATGCGCACCACCCCGTGATGTTTTTCTCACTCCTACTAGTGAATCTAATGTAACACACACCCATACAATGCGCACCACCCCGTGATGTTTTTCTCACTCCTACTAGTGAATCTAATGTAACACACACCCATACAATGCGCACCACCCCGTGATGTTTTTCTTACTCCTACTAGTGAATCTAATGTAACACACACCCATACAATGCGCACCACCCCGTGATGTTTTTCTCACTCCTACTAGTGAATGTAATGTAACACACACCCATACAATGCGCACCACCGAGTGATGTTTTTCTCACTCCTACTAGTGAATGTAATGTAACACACACCCATACAATGCGCACCACCCCGTGATGTTTTTCTCACTCCTACTAGTGAATGTAATGTAACACACACCCATACAATGCGCACCACCGCGTGATGTTTTTCTCACTCCTACTAGTGAATGTAATGTAACACACACCCATACAATGCGCACCACCCCGTGATGTTTTTCTCCCTCCTACTAGTGAATGTAATGTAACACACACCCATAAAATGCGCACCACCCCGTGATGTTTTTCTCCCTCCTACTAGAGAATCTAATGTAACACACACCCATACAATGCGCACCACCCCGTGATGTTTTTCTCACTCCTACTAGTGAATCTAATGTAACACACACCCATACAATGCGCACCACCCCGTGATGTTTTTCTCACACCTACTAGTGAATCTAATGTAACACACACCCATACAATGCGCACCACCCCGTGATGTTTTTCTCACTCCTACTAGTGAATGTAATGTAACACACACCCATACAATGCCCACCACCCCGTGATGTTTTTCTCACTCCTACTAGTGAATGTAATGTAACACACACCCATAAAATGGGCACCACCCCGTGTTTTTCTCACTCCTCCTAGTGTATGTAATGTAACACACACCCATACAATGCGCACCACCCCGTTATGTTTTTCTCACTCCTCCTAGTGAATGTAATGTAACACACACCCATACAATGCGCACCACCCCGTGACGTTTTTCTCACTCCTACTAGTGAATGTAATGTAACACACACCCATACAATACGCACCACCCCGTGACGTTTTTCTCACTCCTACTAGTGAATGTAATGTAACACACCCATACAATGCGCACCACCCCGTGATGTTTTTCTCACTCCTACTAGTGAATGTAATGGAACACACACCCATACAATGCGCACCACCACGTGATGTTTTTCTCACTCCTACTAGGGAATCTAATGTAACACACACCCATACAATGCGCACCACCCCGTGATGTTTTTCTCACTCCCACTAGTGAATGTAATGTAACACACACCCATACAATGCGCACCACCCCGTGATGTTTTTCTCACTCCCACTAGTGAATGTAATGTAACACACACCCATACAATGCGCACCACCCCGTGATGTTTTTCTCACTCCCACTAGTGAATGTAATGTAACACACACCCATACAATGCGCACCACCCCGTGATGTTTTTCTCACTCCCACTAGTGAATGTAATGTAACACACACCCATACAATGCGCACCACCCCGTGATGTTTTTCTCACTCCCACTAGTGAATGTAATGTAACACACACCCATACAATGCGCACCACCACGTGATGTTTTTCTCACTCCCACTAGTGAATGTAATGTAACACACACCCATACAATGCGCACCACCCCGTGATGTTTTTCTCACTCCCACTAGTGAATGTAATGTAACACACACCCATACAATGCGCACCACCCCGTGATGTTTTTCTCACTCCCACTAGTGAATGTAATGTAACACACACCCATACAATGCGCACCACCCCGTGATGTTTTTCTCACTCCCACTAATGAATGTAATGTAACACACACCCATACAATGCGCAGCACCCCGTGATGTTTTTCTCACTCCCACTAGTGAATGTAATGTAACACACACCCATACAATGCGCACCACCCCGTGATGTTTTTCTCACTCCTACTTGTGGATGTAGTGTAACACACACCCATACAATGCGCACCACCCCGTGATGTTTTTCTCACTCCTACTAGTGGATGTAGTGTAACACACACCCATACAATGCGCACCACCTCGTGATGTTTTTCTCACTCCTACTAGTGAATGTAATGTAACACACACCCACACAATGCGCACCACCCCATGATGTTTTTCTCACTCCTACTAGTGAATGTAATGTAACACACACCCACACAATGCGCACCACCCCGTGATGTTTTTCTCACTCCTACCAGTGAATGTAATGTAACACACACCCATACAATGCGCACCACCCCGTGATGTATTTCTCACTCCTAATAGTGAATGTAATGTAACACACACCCATACAATGCGCACCACCCCGTGATGTTTTTCTCACTCCTACTAGTGAATGTAATGTACCACACACCCATACAATGCGCACCACCCCGTGATGTTTTTCTCACTCCTACTAGTGAATGTAATGTAACACACACCCATACAATGCGCACCACCGCGTGATGTTTTTCTCACTCCTACTAGTGAATGTAATGTAAAACACACCCATACAATGCGCACCACCGCGTGATGTTTTTCTCACTCCTACTAGTGAATGTAATGTAAAACACACCCATACAATGCGCACCACCGCGTGATGTTTTTCTCACTCCTACTAGTGAATGTAATGTAACACACACCCATACATCTCGCACCACCACGTGATGTTTTTCTCACTCCTACTAGTGAATGTAATGTAACACACACCCATACAATGCGCACCACCCCGTGATGTTTTTCTCACTCCTACTAGTGAATGTAATGTAACACACACCCATACAAGGCGCACCACCCCGTGATGTTTTTCTCCCTCCTACTAGTGAATGTAATGTAACACACACCCATACAATACGCACCACCCCGTGATGTTTTTCTCACTCCTACTAGTGAATCTAATGTAACACACACCCATACAATGCGCACCACCCCGTGATGTTGTTCTCACTCCTACTAGTGAATGTAATGTAACACCCACCCAAACAATGCGCACCACCCCGTGATGTTTTTCTCACTCCTACTAGTGAATGTAATGTAACACACACCCATACAATGTGCACCACCCCGTGTTTTTCTCACTCCTCCTAGTGTATGTAATGTAACACACACCCATACAATGCGCACCACCCCGTGATGTTTTTCTCACTCCTCCTAGTGAATGTAATGTAACACACACCCATACAATGCGCACCACCCCGTGATGTTTTTCTCACTCCTACTAGTGAATGTAATGTAACACACACCCATACAATGCGCACCACCCCGTGACGTTTTTCTCACTCCTACTAGTGAATGTAATGTAACACACACCCATACAATGCGCACCACCCCGTGATGTTTTTCTCACTCCTACTAGTGAATGTAATGTAACACACACCCATACAATGCGCACCACCCCGTGATGTTTTTCTCACTCCTACTAGTGAATGTAATGTAACACACACCCATACAATGCGCACCACCCCGTGATGTTTTTCTCACTCCTACTAGTGAATCTTATGTAACACACACCCATACAATGCGCACCACCCCGTGATGTTTTTCTCACTCCTACTAGTGAATGTAATGTAACACACACCCATACAATGCGCACCACCGCGTGATGTTTTTCTCACTCCTACTAGTGAATGTAATGTAACACACACCCATACAATGCGCACCACCGCGTGATGTTTTTCTCACTCCTACTAGTGAATGTAATGTAACACACACCCATACAATGCGCACCACCCCGTGATGTTTTTCTCCCTCCTACTAGTGAATGTAATGTAACACACACCCATACAATGCGCACCACCCCGTGATGTTTTTCTCACTCCTACTAGTGAATGTAATGTAACACACACCCATACAATGCGCACCACCCCGTGATGTTTTTCTCACTCCTACTAGTGAATGTAATGTAACACACACCCATACAATGCGCACCACCGCGTGATGTTTTTCTCACTCCTACTAGTGAATGTAATGTAAAACACACCCATACAATGCGCACCACCGCGTGATGTTTTTCTCACTCCTACTAGTGAATGTAATGTAAAACACACCCATACAATGCGCACCACCGCGTGATGTTTTTCTCACTCCTACTAGTGAATGTAATGTAACACACACCCATACAATGCGCACCACCGCGTGATGTTTTTCTCACTCCTACTAGTGAATCTAATGTAACACACACCCATACAATGGGCACCACCCCGTGATGTTTTTCTCACTCCTACTAGTGAATCTAATGTAACACACACCCATACAATGCGCACCACCCCGTGATGTTTTTCTCACTCCTACTAGTGAATGTAATGTAACACACACCCATACAATGCGCACCACCCCGTGATGTTTTTCTCACTCCTACTAGTGAATGTAATGTAACACACACCCATACAATGCGCACCACCCCGTGATGTTTTTCTCACTCCTACTAGTGAATCTAATGTAACACACACCCATACAATGCGCACCACCCCGTGATGTTTTTCTCACTCCTACTAGTGAATCTAATGTAACACACACCCATACAATGCGCACCACCCCGTGATGTTTTTCTCACTCCTACTAGTGAATCTAATGTAACACACACCCATACAATGCGCACCACCCCGTGATGTTTTTCTCACTCCTACTAGTGAATCTAATGTAACACACACCCATACAATGCGCACCACCCCGTGATGTTTTTCTTACTCCTACTAGTGAATCTAATGTAACACACACCCATACAATGCGCACCACCCCGTGATGTTTTTCTCACTCCTACTAGTGAATGTAATGTAACACACACCCATACAATGCGCACCACCGAGTGATGTTTTTCTCACTCCTACTAGTGAATGTAATGTAACACACACCCATACAATGCGCACCACCCCGTGATGTTTTTCTCACTCCTACTAGTGAATGTAATGTAACACACACCCATACAATGCGCACCACCGCGTGATGTTTTTCTCACTCCTACTAGTGAATGTAATGTAACACACACCCATACAATGCGCACCACCGCGTGATGTTTTTCTCACTCCTACTAGTGAATGTAATGTAACACACACCCATACAATGCGCACCACCCCGTGATGTTTTTCTCCCTCCTACTAGTGAATGTAATGTAACACACACCCATACAATGCGCACCACCCCGTGATGTTTTTCTCCCTCCTACTAGAGAATCTAATGTAACACACACCCATACAATGCGCACCACCCCGTGATGTTTTTCTCCCTCCTACTAGAGAATCTAATGTAACACACACCCATACAATGCGCACCACCCCGTGATGTTTTTCTCACTCCTACTAGTGAATCTAATGTAACACACACCCATACAATGCGCACCACCCCGTGATGTTTTTCTCACACCTACTAGTGAATCTAATGTAACACACACCCATACAATGCGCACCACCCCGTGATGTTTTTCTCACTCCTACTAGTGAATGTAATGTAACACACACCCATACAATGCCCACCACCCCGTGATGTTTTTCTCACTCCTACTAGTGAATGTAACGTAACACACACCCATAAAATGGGCACCACCCCGTGTTTTTCTCACTCCTCCCAGTGTATGTAATGTAACACACACCCATACAATGCGCACCACCCCGTTATGTTTTTCTCACTCCTCCTAGTGAATGTAATGTAACACACACCCATACAATGCGCACCACCCCGTGACGTTTTTCTCACTCCTACTAGTGAATGTAATGTAACACACACCCATACAATGCGCACCACCCCGTGACGTTTTTCTCACTCCTACTAGTGAATGTAATGTAACACACCCATACAATGCGCACCACCCCGTGATGTTTTTCTCACTCCTACTAGTGAATGTAATGGAACACACACCCATACAATGCGCACCACCACGTGATGTTTTTCTCACTCCTACTAGGGAATCTAATGTAACACACACCCATACAATGCGCACCACCCCGTGATGTTTTTCTCACTCCCACTAGTGAATGTAATGTAACACACACCCATACAATGCGCACCACCCCGTGATGTTTTTCTCACTCCCACTAGTGAATGTAATGTAACACACACCCATACAATGCGCACCACCCCGTGATGTTTTTCTCACTCCCACTAGTGAATGTAATGTAACACACACCCATACAATGCGCACCACCCCGTGATGTTTTTCTCACTCCCACTAGTGAATGTAATGTAACACACACCCATACAATGCGGACCACCCCGTGATGTTTTTCTCACTCCCACTAGTGAATGTAATGTAACACACACCCATACAATGCGCACCACCCCGTGATGTTTTTCTCACTCCCACTAGTGAATGTAATGTAACACACACCCATACAATGCGCACCACCCCGTGATGTTTTTCTCACTCCCACTAGTGAATGTAATGTAACACACACCCATACAATGCGCACCACCCCGTGATGTTTTTCTCACTCCCACTAGTGAATGTAATGTAACACACACCCATACAATGCGCACCACCCCGTGATGTTTTTCTCACTCCCACTAGTGAATGTAATGTAACACACACCCATACAATGCGCACCACCCCGTGATGTTTTTCTCACTCCCACTAGTGAATGTAATGTAACACACACCCATACAATGCGCAGCACCCCGTGATGTTTTTCTCACTCCCACTAGTGAATGTAATGTAACACACACCCATACAATGCGCACCACCCCGTGATGTTTTTCTCACTCCTACTTGTGGATGTAGTGTAACACACACCCATACAATGCGCACCACCCCGTGATGTTTTTCTCACTCCTACTAGTGGATGTAGTGTAACACACACCCATACAATGCGCACCACCCCGTGATGTTTTTCTCACTCCTACTAGTGAATGTAATGTAACACACACCCACACAATGCGCACCACCCCATGATGTTTTTCTCACTCCTACTAGTGAATGTAATGTAACACACACCCACACAATGCGCACCACCCCGTGATGTTTTTCTCACTCCTACCAGTGAATGTAATGTAACACACACCCATACAATGCGCACCACCCCGTGATGTTTTTCTCACTCCTAATAGTGAATGTAATGTAACACACACCCATACAATGCGCACCACCCCGTGATGTTTTTCTCACTCCTACTAGTGAATGTAATGTAAAACACACCCATACAATGCGCACCACCGCGTGATGTTTTTCTCACTCCTACTAGTGAATGTAATGTAAAACACACCCATACAATGCGCACCACCGCGTGATGTTTTTCTCACTCCTACTAGTGAATGTAATGTAACACACACCCATACATCTCGCACCACCACGTGATGTTTTTCTCACTCCTACTAGTGAATGTAATGTAACACACACCCATACAATGCGCACCACCCCGTGATGTTTTTCTCACTCCTACTAGTGAATGTAATGTAACACACACCCATACAAGGCGCACCACCCCGTGATGTTTTTCTCCCTCCTACTAGTGAATGTAATGTAACACACACCCATACAATACGCACCACCCCGTGATGTTTTTCTCACTCCTACTAGTGAATCTAATGTAACACACACCCATACAATGCGCACCACCCCGTGATGTTGTTCTCACTCCTACTAGTGAATGTAATGTAACACCCACCCATACAATGCGCACCACCCCGTGATGTTTTTCTCACTCCTACTAGTGAATGTAATGTAACACACACCCATACAATGTGCACCACCCCGTGTTTTTCTCACTCCTCCTAGTGTATGTAATGTAACACACACCCATACAATGCGCACCACCCCGTGATGTTTTTCTCACTCCTCCTAGTGAATGTAATGTAACACACACCCATACAATGCGCACCACCCCGTGATGTTTTTCTCACTCCTACTAGTGAATGTAATGTAACACACACCCATACAATGCGCACCACCCCGTGACGTTTTTCTCACTCCTACTAGTGAATGTAATGTAACACACACCCATACAATGCGCACCACCCCGTGATGTTTTTCTCACTCCTACTAGTGAATGTAATGTAACACACACCCATACAATGCGCACCACCCCGTGATGTTTTTCTCACTCCTACTAGTGAATGTAATGTAACACACACCCATACAATGCGCAACACCCCGTGATGTTTTTCTCACTCCTACTAGTGAATCTTATGTAACACACACCCATACAATGCGCACCACCCCGTGATGTTTTTCTCACTCCTACTAGTGAATGTAATGTAACACACACCCATACAATGCGCACCACCGCGTGATGTTTTTCTCACTCCTACTAGTGAATGTAATGTAACACACACCCATACAATGCGCACCACCGCGTGATGTTTTTCTCACTCCTACTAGTGAATGTAATGTAACACACACCCATACAATGCGCACCACCCCGTGATGTTTTTCTCCCTCCTACTAGTGAATGTAATGTAACACACACCCATACAATGCGCACCACCCCGTGATGTTTTTCTCCCTCCTACTAGAGAATCTAATGTAACACACACCCATACAATGCGCACCACCCCGTGATGTTTTTCTCACTCCTACTAGTGAATCTAATGTAACACACACCCATACAATGCGCACCACCCCGTGATGTTTTTCTCACTCCTACTAGTGAATCTAATGTAACACACACCCATACAATGCGCACCACCCCGTGATGTTTTTCTCACTCCTACTAGTGAATGTAATGTAACACACACCCATACAATGCCCACCACCCCGTGATGTTTTTCTCACTCCTACTAGTGAATGTAATGTAACACACACCCATAAAATGGGCACCACCCCGTGTTTTTCTCACTCCTCCTAGTGTATGTAATGTAACACACACCCATACAATGCGCACCACCCCGTGACGTTTTTCTCACTCCTCCTAGTGAATGTAATGTAACACACACCCATACAATGCGCACCACCCCGTGACGTTTTTCTCACTCCTACTAGTGAATGTAATGTAACACACACCCATACAATGCGCACCACCCCGTGACGTTTTTCTCACTCCTACTAGTGAATGTAATGTAACACACCCATACAATGCGCACCACCCCGTGATGTTTTTCTCACTCCTACTAGTGAATGTAATGGAACACACACCCATACAATGCGCACCACCACGTGATGTTTTTCTCACTCCTACTAGGGAATCTAATGTAACACACACCCATACAATGCGCACCACCCCGTGATGTTTTTCTCACTCCCACTAGTGAATGTAATGTAACACACACCCATACAATGCGCACCACCCCGTGATGTTTTTCTCACTCCCACTAGTGAATGTAATGTAACACACACCCATACAATGCGCACCACCCCGTGATGTTTTTCTCACTCCCACTAGTGAATGTAATGTAACACACACCCATACAATGCGCACCACCCCGTGATGTTTTTCTCACTCCCACTAGTGAATGTAATGTAACACACACCCATACAATGCGCACCACCCCGTGATGTTTTTCTCACTCCCACTAGTGAATGTAATGTAACACACACCCATACAATGCGCACCACCCCGTGATGTTTTTCTCACTCCCACTAGTGAATGTAATGTAACACACACCCATACAATGCGCACCACCCCGTGATGTTTTTCTCACTCCCACTAGTGAATGTAATGTAACACACACCCATACAATGCGCACCACCCCGTGATGTTTTTCTCACTCCCACTAGTGAATGTAATGTAACACACACCCATACAATGCGCACCACCCCGTGATGTTTTTCTCACTCCCACTAGTGAATGTAATGTAACACACACCCATACAATGCGCAGCACCCCGTGATGTTTTTCTCACTCCCACTAGTGAATGTAATGTAACACACACCCATACAATGCGCACCACCCCGTGATGTTTTTCTCACTCCCACTAGTGAATGTAATGTAACACACACCCATACAATGCGCACCACCCCGTGATGTTTTTCTCACTCCTACTTGTGGATGTAGTGTAACACACACCCATACAATGCGCACCACCCCGTGATGTTTTTCTCACTCCTACTAGTGGATGTAGTGTAACACACACCCATACAATGCGCACCACCCCGTGATGTTTTTCTCACTCCTACTAGTGAATGTAATGTAACACACACCCACACAATGCGCACCACCCCATGATGTTTTTCTCACTCCTACTAGTGAATGTAATGTAACACACACCCACACAATGCGCACCACCCCGTGATGTTTTTCTCACTCCTACCAGTGAATGTAATGTAACACACACCCATACAATGCGCACCACCCCGTGATGTTTTTCTCACTCCTACTAGTGAATGTAATGTAACACACACCCATACAATGCGCACCACCCCGTGATGTTTTTCTCACTCCTACTAGTGAATGTAATGTACCACACACCCATACAATGCGCACCACCCCGTGATGTTTTTCTCACTCCTACTAGTGAATGTAATGTAACACACACCCATACAATGCGCACCACCGCGTGATGTTTTTCTCACTCCTACTAGTGAATGTAATGTAAAACACACCCATACAATGCGCACCACCGCGTGATGTTTTTCTCACTCCTACTAGTGAATGTAATGTAAAACACACCCATACAATGCGCACCACCGCGTGATGTTTTTCTCACTCCTACTAGTGAATGTAATGTAACACACACCCATACATCTCGCACCACCACGTGATGTTTTTCTCACTCCTACTAGTGAATGTAATGTAACACACACCCATACAATGCGCACCACCCCGTGATGTTTTTCTCACTCCTACTAGTGAATGTAATGTAACACACACCCATACAAGGCGCACCACCCCGTGATGTTTTTCTCCCTCCTACTAGTGAATGTAATGTAACACACACCCATACAATACGCACCACCCCGTGATGTTTTTCTCACTCCTACTAGTGAATCTAATGTAACACACACCCATACAATGCGCACCACCCCGTGATGTTGTTCTCACTCCTACTAGTGAATGTAATGTAACACCCACCCATACAATGCGCACCACCCCGTGATGTTTTTCTCACTCCTACTAGTGAATGTAATGTAACACACACCCATACAATGTGCACCACCCCGTGTTTTTCTCACTCCTCCTAGTGTATGTAATGTAACACACACCCATACAATGCGCACCACCCCGTGATGTTTTTCTCACTCCTCCTAGTGAATGTAATGTAACACACACCCATACAATGCGCACCACCCCGTGATGTTTTTCTCACTCCTACTAGTGAATGTAATGTAACACACACCCATACAATGCGCACCACCCCGTGACGTTTTTCTCACTCCTACTAGTGAATGTAATGTAACACACACCCATACAATGCGCACCACCCCGTGATGTTTTTCTCACTCCTACTAGTGAATGTAATGTAACACACACCCATACAATGCGCACCACCCCGTGATGTTTTTCTCACTCCTACTAGTGAATGTAATGTAACACACACCCATACAATGCGCACCACCCCGTGATGTTTTTCTCACTCCTACTAGTGAATCTTATGTAACACACACACATACAATGCGCACCACCCCGTGATGTTTTTCTCACTCCTACTAGTGAATGTAATGTAACACACACCCATACAATGCGCACCACCCCGTGATGTTTTTCTCACTCCTACTAGTGAATGTAATGTAACACACACCCATACAATGCGCACCACCCCGTGATGTTTTTCTCACTCCTACTAGTGAATGTAATGTAACACACACCCATACAATGCGCACCACCCCGTGATGTTTTTCTCACTCCTACTAGTGAATCTTATGTAACACACACACATACAATGCGCACCACCCCGTGATGTTTTTCTCACTCCTACTAGTGAATGTAATGTAACACACACCCATACAATGCGCACCACCGCGGGATGTTTTTCTCACTCCTACTAGTGAATGTAATGTAACACACACCCATACAATGCGCACCACCGCGTGATGTTTTTCTCACTCCTACTAGTGAATGTAATGTAACACACACCCATACAATGCGCACCACCCCGTGATGTTTTTCTCCCTCCTACTAGTGAATGTAATGTAACACACACCCATACAATGCGCAC
The DNA here is from genome assembly GCF_034190915.1 of Cavia porcellus. NCBI lineage: Eukaryota > Metazoa > Chordata > Mammalia > Rodentia > Caviidae > Cavia > Cavia porcellus. The sequence continues at coordinate 278,448 of NW_026947705.1, read as the reverse complement.
CACCCCGTGATGTTTTTCTCCCTCCTACTAGAGAATCTAATGTAACACACACCCATACAATGCGCACCACCCCGTGATGTTTTTCTCACTCCTACTAGTGAATCTAATGTAACACACACCCATACAATGCGCACCACCCCGTGATGTTTTTCTCACTCCTACTAGTGAATCTAATGTAACACACACCCATACAATGCGCACCACCCCGTGATGTTTTTCTCACTCCTACTAGTGAATGTAATGTAACACACACCCATACAATGCCCACCACCCCGTGATGTTTTTCTCACTCCTACTAGTGAATGTAATGTAACACACACCCATAAAATGGGCACCACCCCGTGTTTTTCTCACTCCTCCTAGTGTATGTAATGTAACACACACCCATACAATGCGCACCACCCCGTGATGTTTTTCTCACTCCTCCTAGTGAATGTAATGTAACACACACCCATACAATGCGCACCACCCCGTGACGTTTTTCTCACTCCTACTAGTGAATGTAATGTAACACACACCCATACAATGCGCACCACCCCGTGACGTTTTTCTCACTCCTACTAGTGAATGTAATGTAACACACCCATACAATGCGCACCACCCCGTGACGTTTTTCTCACTCCTACTAGTGAATGTAATGTAACACACACCCATACAATGCGCACCACCCCGTGATGTTTTTCTCACTCCTACTAGTGAATGTAATGTAACACACAACCATACAATGCGCACCACCCCGTGATGTTTTTCTCACTCCCACTAGTGAATGTAATGTAACACACACCCATACAATGCGCACCACCCCGTGATGTTTTTCTCACTCCCACTAGTGAATGTAATGTAACACACACCCATACAATGCGCACCACCCCGTGATGTTTTTCTCACTCCCACTAGTGAATGTAATGTAACACACACCCATACAATGCGCACCACCCCGTGATGTTTTTCTCACTCCCACTAGTGAATGTAATGTAACACACACCCATACAATGCGCACCACCCCGTGATGTTTTTCTCACTCCCACTAGTGAATGTAATGTAACACACACCCATACAATGCGCACCACCCCGTGATGTTTTTCTCACTCCCACTAGTGAATGTAATGTAACACACACCCATACAATGCGCACCACCCCGTGATGTTTTTCTCACTCCTACTTGTGGATGTAGTGTAACACACACCCATACAATGCGCACCACCCCGTGATGTTTTTCTCACTCCTACTAGTGGATGTAGTGTAACACACACCCATACAATGCGCACCACCCCGTGATGTTTTTCTCACTCCTACTAGTGAATGTAATGTAACACACACCCACACAATGCGCACCACCCCGTGATGTTTTTCTCACTCCTACTAGTGAATGTAATGTAACACACACCCACACAATGCGCACCACCACGTGATGTTTTTCTCAATCCTACTAGTGAATGTAATGTAACACACACCCATACAATGCGCACCACCCGGTGATGTTTTTCTCACTCCTACTAGTGAATGTAATGTAACACACACCCATACAATGCGCACCACCCCGTGATGTTTTTCTCACTCCTACCAGTGAATGTAATGTAACACACACCCATACAATGCGCACCACCCGGTGATGTTTTTCTCACTCCTACTAGTGAATGTAATGTAACACACACCCATACAATGCGCACCACCCGGTGAAGTTTTTCTCACTCCTAGTAGTGAATGTAATGTAACACACATCCATACAATGCGCACCACCCCGTGATGTTTTTCTCACTCCTACTAGTGAATGTAATGTAACACACACCCATACAATGCGCACCACCCCGTGATGTTTTTCTCACTCCTACTAGTGAATCTAATGTAACACACACCCATACAATGCGCACCACCCCGTGATGTTTTTCTCACTCCTACTAGTGAATCTAATGTAACACACACCCATACAATGCGCACCACCCCGTGATGTTTTTCTCACTCCTACTAGTGAATGTAATGTAACACACACCCATACAATGCGCACCACCCCGTGATGTTTTTCTCACTCCTACTAGTGAATGTAATGTAACACACACCCATACAATGCGCACCACCCCGTGATGTTTTTCTCACTCCTACTAGTGAATGTAATGTAACACACACCCATACAATGCGCACCACCCCGTGATGTTTTTCTCACTCCTACTAGTGAATGTAATGTACCACACACCCATACAATGCGCACCACCCCGTGATGTTTTTCTCACTCCTACCAGTGAATGTAATGTAACACACACCCATACAATGCGCACCACCGCGTGATGTTTTTCTCACTCCTACTAGTGAATGTAATGTAAAACACACCCATACAATGCGCACCACCGCGTGATGTTTTTCTCACTCCTACTAGTGAATGTAATGTAAAACACACCCATACAATGCGCACCACCGCGTGATGTTTTTCTCACTCCTACTAGTGAATGTAATGTAACACACACCCATACATTGCGCACCACCACGTGATGTTTTTCTCACTCCTACTAGTGAATGTAATGTAACACACACCCATACAATGCGCACCACCCCGTGATGTTTTTCTCACTCCTACTAGTGAATGTAATGTAACACACACCCATACAAGGCGCACCACCCCGTGATGTTTTTCTCCCTCCTACTAGTGAATGTAATGTAACACACACCCATACAATACGCACCACCCCGTGATGTTTTTCTCACTCCTACTAGTGAATCTAATGTAACACACACCCATACAATGCGCACCACCCCGTGATGTTGTTCTCACTCCTACTAGTGAATGTAATGTAACACCCACCCATACAATGCGCACCACCCCGTGATGTTTTTCTCACTCCTACTAGTGAATGTAATGTAACACACACCCATACAATGTGCACCACCCCGTGTTTTTCTCACTCCTCCTAGTGTATGTAATGTAACACACACCCATACAATGCGCACCACCCCGTGATGTTTTTCTCACTCCTCCTAGTGAATGTAATGTAACACACACCCATACAATGCGCACCACCCCGTGATGTTTTTCTCACTCCTACTAGTGAATGTAATGTAACACACACCCATACAATGCGCACCACCCCGTGACGTTTTTCTCACTCCTACTAGTGAATGTAATGTAACACACACCCATACAATGCGCACCACCCCGTGACGTTTTTCTCACTCCTACTAGTGAATGTAATGTAACACACACCCATACAATGCGCACCACCCCGTGATGTTTTTCTCACTCCTACTAGTGAATGTAATGTAACACACACCCATACAATGCGCACCACCCCGTGATGTTTTTCTCACTCCTACTAGTGAATCTTATGTAACACACACCCATACAATGCGCACCACCCCGTGATGTTTTTCTCACTCCTACTAGTGAATGTAATGTAACACACACCCATACAATGCGCACCACCCCGTGATGTTTTTCTCACTCCTACTAGTGAATGTAATGTAACACACACCCATACAATGCGCACCACCCGGTGATGTTTTTCTCACTCCTACTAGTGAATGTAATGTAACACACACCCACACAATGCGCACCACCCCGTGATGTTTTTCTCCCTCCTACTAGTGAATCTAATGTAACACACACCCATACAATGCGCACCACCCCGTGATGTTTTTCTCACTCCTACTAGTGAATCTAATGTAACACACACCCATACAATGCGCACCACCCCGTGATGTTTTTCTCACTCCTACTAGTGAATCTAATGTAACACACACCCATACAATGCGCACCACCCCGTGATGTTTTTCTCACTCCTACTAGTGAATCTAATGTAACACACACCCATACAATGCGCACCACCCCGTGATGTTTTTCTCACTCCTACTAGTGAATCTAATGTAACACACACCCATACAATGCGCACCACCCCGTGATGTTTTTCTCACTCCTACTAGTGAATCTAATGTAACACACACCCATACAATGCGCACAACCCTGTGATGTTTTTCTCACTCCTACTAGTGAATCTAATGTAACACACACCCATACAATGCGCACCACCCCGTGATGTTTTTCTCACTCCTACTAGTGAATCTAATGTAACACACACCCATACAATGCGCACCACCCCGTGATGTTTTTCTCACTCCTACTAGTGAATCTAATGTAACACACACCCGTACAATGCGCACCACCCCGTGATGTTTTTCTCACTCCTACTAGTGAATCTAATGTAACACACACCCATACAATGCGCACCACCCCGTGATGTTTTTCTCACTCCTACTAGTGAATGTAATGTAACACACACCCATACAATGCCCACCACCCCGTGATGTTTTTCTCACTCCTACTAGTGAATGTAATGTAACACACACCCATACAATGCGCACCACCCCGTGATGTTTTTCTCACTCCTACTAGTGAATGTAATGTAACACACACCCATACAATGCGCACCACCCCGTGATGTTTTTCTCACTCCTACTAGTGAATGTAATGTAACACACACCCATACAATGCGCACCACCCCGTGATGTTTTTCTCACTCCTACTAGTGAATGTAATGTAACACACACCCATACAATGCGCACCACCGCGTGATGTTTTCTCACTCCTACTAGTGAATGTAATGTAAAACACACCCATACAATGCGCACCACCGCGTGATGTTTTTCTCACTCCTACTAGTGAATGTAATGTAAAACACACCCATACAATGCGCACCACCGCGTGATGTTTTCTCACTCCTACTAGTGAATGTAATGTAACACACACCCATACAATGCGCACCACCCCGTGATGTTTTTCTCACTCCTACCAGTGAATGTAATGTAACACACACCCATACAATGCGCACCACCCGGTGATGTTTTTCTCACTCCTACCAGTGAATGTAATGTAACACACACCCATACAATGCGCACCACCCCGTGATGTTTTTCTCACTCCTACCAGTGAATGTAATGTAACACACACCCATACAATGCGCACCACCCCGTGATGTTTTTCTCACTCCTACCAATGAATGTAATGTAACACACACCCATACAATGCGCACCACCCCGTGATGTTTTTCTCACTCCTACTAGTGAATGTAATGTAACACACACCCATACAATGCGCACCACCCGGTGATGTTTTTCTCACTCCTACTAGTGAATCTAATGTAACACACACCCATACAATGCGCACCACCCCGTGATGTTTTTCTCACTCCTACTAGTGAATCTAATGTAACACACACCCATACAATGCGCACCACCCCGTGATATTTTTCTCACTCCTACTAGTGAATCTAATGTACACACACCCATACAATGCGCACCACCCCGTGATATTTTTCTCACTCCTACTAGTGAATCTAATGTAACACACACCCATACAATGCGCACCACCCCGTGATGTTTTTCTCACTCCTACTAGAGAATCTAATGTAACACACACCCATACAAGGCGCACCACCCCGTGATGTTTTTCTCACTCCTACTAGTGAATCTAATGTAACACACACCCATACAATGCGCACCACCCCGTGATGTTTTTCTCACTCCTACTAGTGAATCTAATGTAACACACACCCATACAATGCGCACCACCCCGTGATGTTTTTCTCACTCCTACTAGTGAATCTAATGTAACACACACCCATACAATGCGCACCACCCGGTGATGTTTTTCTCACTCCTACTAGTGAATGTAATGTAACACACACCCATACAATGCGCACCACCCCGTGATGTTTTTCTCACTCCTACCAGTGAATGTAATGTAACACACACCCATACAATGCGCACCACCCGGTGATGTTTTTCTCACTCCTACAAGTGAATGTAATGTAACACACACCCATACAATGCGCACCACCCGGTGATGTTTTTCTCACTCCTAGTAGTGAATGTAATGTAACACACACCCATACAATGCGCACCACCCCGTGATGTTTTTCTCACTCCTACTAGTGAATGTAATGTAACACACACCCATACAATGCGCACCACCCCGTGATGTTTTTCTCACTCCTACTAGTGAATCTAATGTAACACACACCCATACAATGCGCACCACCCCGTGATGTTTTTCTCACTCCTACTAGTGAATCTAATGTAACACACACCCATACAATGCGCACCACCCCGTGATGTTTTTCTCACTCCTACTAGTGAATCTAATGTAACACACACCCATACAATGCGCACCACCCCGTGATGTTTTTCTCACTCCTACTAGTGAATCTAATGTAACACACACCCATAAAATGCGCACCACCCCGTGATGTTTTTCTCACTCCTACTAGAGAATCTAATGTAACACACACCCATACAATGCGCACCACCCCGTGATGTTTTCTCACTCCTACTAGTGAATCTAATGTAACACACACCCATACAATGCGCACCACCCCGTGATGTTTTTCTCACTCCTACTAGTGAATCTAATGTAACACACACCCATACAATGCGCACCACCCCGTGATGTTTTTCTCACTCCTACTAGTGAATGTAATGTAACACACACCCATACAATGCGCACCACACCGTGATGTTTTTCTCACTCCTACTAGTGAATGTAATGTAACACACACCCATACAATGCGCACCACCCCGTGATGTTTTTCTCACTCCTACTAGTGAATGTAATGTAACACACACCCATACAATGCGCACCACCGCGTGATGTTTTTCTCACTCCTACTAGTGAATGTAATGTAACACACACCCATACAATGCGCACCACCGCGTGATGTTTTTCTCACTCCTACTAGTGAATGTAATGTAACACACACCCATACAATGCGCACCACCCCGTGATGTTTTTCTCCCTCCTACTAGTGAATCTAATGTAACACACACCCATACAATGCGCACCACCCCGTGATGTTTTTCTCCCTCCTACTAGTGAATCTAATGTAACACACACCCATACAATGCGCACCACCCCGTGATGTTTTTCTCCCTCCTACTAGTGAATCTAATGTAACACACACCCATACAATGCGCACCACCCCATGATGTTTTTCTCACTCCTACTAGTGAATCTAATGTAACACACACCCATACAATGCGCACCACCCCGTGATGTTTTTCTCACTCCTACTAGTGAATCTAATGTAACACACACCCATACAATGCGCACGACCCCGTGATGTTTTTCTCACTCCTACTAGTGAATGTAATGTAACACACACCCATACAATGCCCACCACCCCGTGATGTTTTTCTCACTCCTACTAGTGAATGTAATGTAACACACACCCATACAATGTGCACCACCCCGTGTTTTTCTCACTCCTCCTAGTGTATGTAATGTAACACACACCCATACAATGCGCACCACCCCGTGATGTTTTTCTCACTCCTCCTAGTGAATGTAATGTAACACACACCCATACAATGCGCACCACCCCGTGACGTTTTTTCTCACTCCTACTAGTGAATGTAATGTAACACACACCCATACAATGCGCACCACCCCGTGACGTTTTTCTCACTCCTACTAGTGAATGTAATGTAACACACCCATACAATGCGCACCACCCCGTGATGTTTTTCTCACTCCTACTAGTGAATGTAATGTAACACACACCCATACAATGAGTATATCCCGTGATGTTTTTCTCACTCCTACTAGTGAATGTAATGTAACACACCCCATACAATGCGCACCACCCCGTGATGTTTTTCTCACTCCTACTAGTGAATGTAATGTAACACACACCCATACAATGCGCACCACCCCGTGATGTTTTTCTCACTCCTACTAGTGAATGTAATGTAACACACAACCATACAATGCGCACCACCCCGTGATGTTTTTCTCACTCCCACTAGTGAATGTAATGTAACACACACCCATACAATGCGCACCACCCCGTGATGTTTTTCTCACTCCCACTAGTGAATGTAATGTAACACACACCCATACAATGCGCACCACCCCGTGATGTTATTCTCACTCCCACTAGTGAATGTAATGTAACACACACCCATACAATGCGCACCACCCGTGATGTTTTTCTCACTCCCACTAGTGAATGTAATGTAACACACACCCATACAATGCGCACCACCCCAGTGATGTTTTTCTCACTCCCACTAGTGAATGTAATGTAACACACACCCATACAATGCCCACCACCCCGTGATGTTTTTCTCACTCCCACTAGTGAATGTAATGTAACACACACCCATACAATGCGCACCACCCCGTGATGTTTTTCTCACTCCCACTAGTGAATGTAATGTAACACACACCCATACAATGCGCACCACCCCGTGATGTTTTTCTCACTCCCACTAGTGAATGTAATGTAACACACACCCATACAATGCGCAGCACCCCGTGATGTTTTTCTCACTCCCACTAGTGAATGTAATGTAACACACACCCATACAATGCGCACCACCCCGTGATGTTTTTCTCACTCCTACTTGTGGATGTAGTGTAACACACACCCATACAATGCGCACCACCCCGTGATGTTTTTCTCACTCCTACTAGTGGATGTAGTGTAACACACACCCATACAATGCGCACCACCCCGTGATGTTTTTCTCACTCCTACTAGTGAATGTAATGTAACACACACCCATACAATGCGCACCACCCGGTGATGTTTTCTCACTCCTACTAGTGATGTAATGTAACACACACCCACACAATGCGCACCACCCCGTGATGTTTTTCTCACTCCTACTAGTGAATGTAATGTAACACACACCCACACAATGCGCACCACCGCGTGATGTTTTTCTCACTCCTACTAGTGAATGTAATGTAACACACACCCATACAATGCGCACCACCCCGTGATGTTTTTCTCACTCCTGCCAGTGAATGTAATGTAACACACACCCATACAATGCGCACCACCCGGTGATGTTTTTCTCACTCCTACCAGTGAATGTAATGTAACACACACCCATACAATGCGCACCACCCCGTGATGTTTTTCTCACTCCTACCAGTGAATGTAATGTAACACACACCCATACAATGCGCACCACCCCGTGATGTTTTTCTCACTCCTACTAGTGAATGTAATGTAACACACACCCATACAATGCGCACCACCCCGTGATGTTTTTCTCACTCCTCCTAGTGTATGTAATGTAACACACACCCATACAATGCGCACCACCCGGTGATGTTTTTCTCACTCCTACTAGTGAATCTAATGTAACACACACCCATACAATGCGCACCACCCCGTGTTGTTTTTCTCACTCCTACTAGTGAATCTAATGTAACACACACCCATACAATGCGCACCACCCCGTGATATTTTTCTCACTCCTACTAGTGAATCTAATGTAACACACACCATACAATGCGCACCACACCGTGATGTTTTTCTCACTCCTACTAGAGAATCTAATGTAACACACACCCATACAATGCGCACCACCCCGTGATGTTTTTCTCACTCCTACTCGTGAATCTAATGTAACACACACCCATACAATGCGCACCACCCCGTGATGTTTTTCTCACTCCTACTAGTGAATCTAATGTAACACCCACCCATACAATGCGCACCCCCCGTGATGTTTTTCTCACTCCTACTAGTGAATGTAATGTAACACACACCCATACAATGCGCACCACCCCGTGATGTTTTTCTCACTCCTACTAGTGAATGTAATGTAACACACACCCATACAATGCGCACCACCCCGTGATGTTTTTCTCACTCCTGCTAGTGAATGTAATGTAACACACACCCATACAATGCGCACCACCGCGTGATGTTTTTTCTCACTCCTACTAGTGAATGTAATGTAACACACACCCATACAATGCGCACCACCGCGTGATGTTTTTCTCACTCCTACTAGTGAATGTAATGTAACACACACCCATACAATGCGCACCACCCCGTGATGTTTTTCTCCCTCCTACTAGTGAATGTAATGTAACACACACCCATACAATGCGCACCACCCCGTGATGTTTTTCTCCCTCCTACTAGTGAATCTAATGTAACATACACACATACAATGCGCACCACCCCGTGATGTTTTTCTCACTCCTACTAGTGAATCTAATGTAACACACACCCATACAATGCGCACCACCCCGTGATGTTTTTCTCACTCCTACTAGTGAATCTAATGTAACACACACCCATACAATGCGCACGACCCCGTGATGTTTTTCTCACTCCTACTAGTGAATGTAATGTAACACACACCCATACAATGCCCACCACCCCGTGATGTTTTTCTCACTCCTACTAGTGAATGTAATGTAACACACACCCATACAATGTGCACCACCCCGTGTTTTTCTCACTCCTCCTAGTGTATGTAATGTAACACACACCCATACAATGCGCACCACCCCGTGATGTTTTTCTCACTCCTCCTAGTGAATGTAATGTAACACACACCCATACAATGCGCACCACCCCGTGAGGTTTTTCTCACTCCTACTAGTGAATGTAATGTAACACACACCCATACAATGCGCACCACCCCGTGACGTTTTTCTCACTCCTACTAGTGAATGTAATGTAACACACCCATACAATGCGCACCACCCCGTGATGTTTTTCTCACTCCTACTAGTGAATGTAATGTAACACACACCCATACAATGAGTACTATCCCGTGATGTTTTTCTCACTCCTACTAGTGAATGTAATGTAACACACACCCATACAATGCGCACCACCCCGTGATGTTTTTCTCACTCCTACTAGTGAATGTAATGTAACACATACCCATACAATGCGCACCACCCCGTGATGTTTTTCTCACTCCCACTAGTGAATGTAATGTAACACACACCCATACAATGCGCACCACCCCGTGATGTTTTTCTCACTCCCACTAGTGAATGTAATGTAACACACACCCATACAATGCCCACCACCCCGTGATGTTTTTCTCACTCCCACTAGTGAATGTAATGTAACACACACCCATACAATGCGCACCACCCCGTGATGTTTTTCTCACTCCCACTAGTGAATGTAATGTAACACACACCCATACAATGCGCACCACCCCGTGATGTTTTTCTCACTCCCACTAGTGAATGTAATGTAACACACACCCATACAATGCGCAGCACCCCGTGATGTTTTTCTCACTCCCACTAGTGAATGTAATGTAACACACACCCATACAATGCGCACCACCCCGTGATGTTTTTCTCACTCCTACTTGTGGATGTAGTGTAACACACACCCATACAATGCGCACCACCCCGTGATGTTTTTCTCACTCCTACTAGTGGATGTAGTGTAACACACACCCATACAATGCGCACCACCCCGTGATGTTTTTCTCACTCCTACTAGTGAATGTAATGTAACACACACCCATACAATGCGCACCACCCGGTGATGTTTTTCTCACTCCTACTAGTGAATGTAATGTAACACACACCCACACAATGCGCACCACCCCGTGATGTTTTTCTCACTCCTACTAGTGAATGTAATGTAACACACACCCACACAATGCGCACCACCGCGTGATGTTTTTCTCACTCCTACTAGTGAATGTAATGTAACACACACCCATACAATGCGCACCACCCCGTGATGTTTTTCTCACTCCTGCCAGTGAATGTAATGTAACACACACCCATACAATGCGCACCACCCGGTGATGTTTTTCTCACTCCTACCAGTGAATGTAATGTAACACACACCCATACAATGCGCACCACCCCGTGATGTTTTTCTCACTCCTACCAGTGAATGTAATGTAACACACACCCATACAATGCGCACCACCCCGTGATGTTTTTCTCACTCCTACTAGTGAATGTAATGTAACACACACCCATACAATGCGCACCACCCCGTGATGTTTTTCTCACTCCTCCTAGTGTATGTAATGTAACACACACCCATACAATGCGCACCACCCGGTGATGTTTTTCTCACTCCTACTAGTGAATCTAATGTAACACACACCCATACAATGCGCACCACCCCGTGTTGTTTTTCTCACTCCTACTAGTGAATCTAATGTAACACACACCCATACAATGCGCACCACCCCGTGATATTTTTCTCACTCCTACTACTGAATCTAATGTAACACACACCCATACAATGCGCACCACCCCGTGATGTTTTTCTCACTCCTACTAGAGAATCTAATGTAACACACACCCATACAATGCGCACCACCCCGTGATGTTTTTCTCACTCCTACTCGTGAATCTAATGTAACACACACCCATACAATGCGCACCACCCCGTGATGTTTTTCTCACTCCTACTAGTGAATCTAATGTAACACCCACCCATACAATGCGCACCACCCCGTGATGTTTTTCTCACTCCTACTAGTGAATGTAATGTAACACACACCCATACAATGCGCACCACCCCGTGATGTTTTTCTCACTCCTACTAGTGAATGTAATGTAACACACACCCATACAATGCGCACCACCCCGTGATGTTTTTCTCACTCCTGCTAGTGAATGTAATGTAACACACACCCATACAATGCGCACCACCGCGTGATGTTTTTCTCACTCCTACTAGTGAATGTAATGTAACACACACCCATACAATGCGCACCACCGCGTGATGTTTTTCTCACTCCTACTAGTGAATGTAATGTAACACACACCCATACAATGCGCACCACCCCGTGATGTTTTTCTCCCTCCTACTAGTGAATGTAATGTAACACACACCCATACAATGCGCACCACCCCGTGATGTTTTTCTCCCTCCTACTAGTGAATCTAATGTAACATACACACATACAATGCGCACCACCCCGTGATGTTTTTCTCACTCCTACTAGTGAATCTAATGTAACACACACCCATACAATGCGCACCACCCCGTGATGTTTTTCTCACTCCTACTAGTGAATCTAATGTAACACACACCCATACAATGCGCACGACCCCGTGATGTTTTTCTCACTCCTACTAGTGAATGTAATGTAACACACACCCATACAATGCCCACCACCCCGTGATGTTTTTCTCACTCCTACTAGTGAATGTAATGTAACACACACCCATACAATGTGCACCACCCCGTGTTTTTCTCACTCCTCCTAGTGTATGTAATGTAACACACACCCATACAATGCGCACCACCCCGTGATGTTTTTCTCACTCCTCCTAGTGAATGTAATGTAACACACACCCATACAATGCGCACCACCCCGTGAGGTTTTTCTCACTCCTACTAGTGAATGTAATGTAACACACACCCATACAATGCGCACCACCCCGTGACGTTTTTCTCACTCCTACTAGTGAATGTAATGTAACACACCCATACAATGCGCACCACCCCGTGATGTTTTTCTCACTCCTACTAGTGAATGTAATGTAACACACACCCATACAATGAGTACTATCCCGTGATGTTTTTCTCACTCCTACTAGTGAATGTAATGTAACACACACCCATACAATGCGCACCACCCCGTGATGTTTTTCTCACTCCTACTAGTGAATGTAATGTAACACATACCCATACAATGCGCACCACCCCGTGATATTTTTCTCACTCCTACTAGTGAATGTAATGTAACACACAACCATACAATGCGCACCACCCCGTGATGTTTTTCTCACTCCCACTAGTGAATGTAATGTAACACACACCCATACAATGGGCACCACCCCGTGATGTTTTTCTCACTCCCACTAGTGAATGTAATGTAACACACACCCATACAATGCGCACCACCCCGTGATGTTTTTCTCACTCCCACTAGTGAATGTAATGTAACACACACCCATACAATGCGCACCACCCCGTGATGTTTTTCTCACTCCCACTAGTGAATGTAATGTAACACACACCCATACAATGCGCACCACCCCGTGATGTTTTTCTCACTCCCACTAGTGAATGTAATGTAACACACACCCATACAATGCGCACCACCCCGTGATGTTTTTCTCACTCCCACTAGTGAATGTAATGTAACACACACCCATACAATGCGCACCACCCCGTGATGTTTTTCTCACTCCCACTAGTGAATGTAATGTAACACACACCCATACAATGCCCACCACCCCGTGATGTTTTTCTCACTCCTACTAGTGGATGTAGTGTAACACACACCCATACAATGCGCACCACCCCGTGATGTTTTTCTCACTCCTACTAGTGAATGTAATGTAACACACACCCATACAATGCGCACCACCCGGTGATGTTTTTCTCACTCCTACTAGTGAATGTAATGTAACACACACCCACACAATGCGCACCACCCCGTGATGTTTTTCTCACTCCTACTAGTGAATGTAATGTAACACACACCCACACAATGCGCACCACCCCGTGATGTTTTTCTCACTCCTACTAGTGAATGTAATGTAACACACACCCATACAATGCGCACCACCCGGTGATGTTTTTCTCACTCCTACTAGTGAATGTAATGTAACACACACCCATACAATGCGCACCACCCCGTGATGTTTTTCTCACTCCTACTAGTGAATGTAATGTAACACACACCCATACAATGCGCACCACCCCGTGATGTTTTTCTCACTCCTACTAGTGAATGTAATGTAACACACACCCATACAATGTGCACCACCCCGTGATGTCTTTCTCACTCCTACTAGTGAATCTAATGTAACACACACCCATACAATGCGCACCACCCCGTGATGTTTTTCTCACTCCTACTAGTGAATCTAATGTAACACACACCCATACAATGCGCACCACCCCGTGATGTTTTTCTCACTCCTACTAGTGAATGTAATGTAACACACACCCATACAATGCGCACCACCCCGTGATGTTTTTCTCACTCCTACTAGTGAATGTAATGTAACACACACCCATACAATGCGCACCACCCCGTGATGTTTTTCTCACTCCTACTAGTGAATGTAATGTAACACACACCCATACAATGCGCACCACCCCGTGATGTTTTTCTCACTCCTACTAGTGAATGTAATGTAACACACACCCATACAATGCGCACCACCCCGTGATGTTTTTCTCACTCCTACTAGTGAATGTAATGTAACACACACCCATACAATGCGCACCACCGCGTGATGTTTTTCTCACTCCTACTAGTGAATGTAATGTAAAACACACCCATACAATGCGCACCACCGCGTGATGTTTTTCTCACTCCTACTAGTGAATGTAATGTAAAACACACCCATACAATGCGCACCACCGCGTGATGTTTTTCTCACTCCTACTAGTGAATGTAATGTAACACACACCCATACAATGCGCACCACCCCGTGATGTTTTTCTCACTCCTACTAGTGAATGTAATGTAACACACACCCATACAATGTGCACCACCCCGTGATGTTTTTCTCCCTCCTACTAGTGAATGTAATGTAACACACACCCATACAAGGCGCACCACCCCGTGATGTTTTTCTCCCTCCTACTAGTGAATGTAATGTAACACACACCCATACAATACGCACCACCCCGTGATGTTTTTCTCACTCCTACTAGTGAATCTAATGTAACACACACCCATACAATGCGCAACACCCCGTGATGTTTTTCTCACTCCTACTAGTGAATGTAATGTAACACACACCCATACAATGCGCACCACCCTGTGATGTTTTTCTCACTCCTACTAGTGAATGTAATGTAACACACACCAATACAATGTGCACCACCCCGTGTTTTTCTCACTCCTCCTAGTGTATGTAATGTAACACACACCCATACAATGCGCACCACCCCGTGATGTTTTTCTCACTCCTCCTAGTGAATGTAATGTAACACACACCCATACAATGCGCACCACCCCGTGATGTTTTTCTCACTCCTACTAGTGAATGTAATGTAACACACACCCATACAATGCGCACCACCCCGTGACGTTTTTCTCACTACTACTAGTGAATGTAATGTAACACACACCCATACAATGCGCACCACCCCGTGATGTTTTTCTCACTCCTACTAGTGAATGTAATGTAACACACACCCATACAATGCGCACCACCCCGTGATGTTTTTCTCACTCCTACTAGTGAATGTAATGTAACACACACGCATACAATGCGCACCACCCCGTGATGTTTTTCTCACTCCTACTAGTGAATCTTATGTAACACACACCCATACAATGCGCACCACCCCGTGATGTTTTTCTCACTCCTACTAGTGAATGTAATGTAACACACACCCATACAAGGCGCACCACCCCGTGATGTTTTTCTCCCTCCTACTAGTGAATGTAATGTAACACACACCCATACAATACGCACCACCCCGTGATGTTTTTCTCACTCCTACTAGTGAATCTAATGTAACACACACCCATACAATGCGCACCACCCCGTGATGTTTTTCTCACTCCTACTAGTGAATGTAATGTAACACACACCCATACAATGCGCACCACCCCGTGATGTTTTTCTCACTCCTACTAGTGAATGTAATGTAACACACACCCATACAATGTGCACCACCCCGTGTTTTTCTCACTCCTCCTAGTGTATGTAATGTAACACACACCCATACAATGCGCACCACCCCGTGATGTTTTTCTCACTCCTCCTAGTGAATGTAATGTAACACACACCCATACAATGCGCACCACCCCGTGATGTTTTTCTCACTCCTACTAGTGAATGTAATGTAACACACACCCATACAATGCGCACCACCCCGTGACGTTTTTCTCACTCCTACTAGTGAATGTAATGTAACACACACCCATACAATGCGCACCACCCCGTGATGTTTTTCTCACTCTTACTAGTGAATGTAATGTAACACACACCCATACAATGCGCACCACCCCGTGATGTTTTTCTCACTCCTACTAGTGAATGTAATGTAACACACACGCATACAATGCGCACCACCCCGTGATGTTTTACTCACTCCTGCTAGTGAATCTTATGTAACACACACCCATACAATGCGCACCACCCCTTGATGTTTTTCTCACTCCTACTAGTGAATGTAATGTAACACACACCCATACAATGCGCACAACCCCGTGATGTTTTTCTCACTCCTACTAGTGAATGTAATGTAACACACACCCATACAATGCGCACCACCCGGTGATGTTTTTCTCACTCCTACTAGTGAATGTAATGTAACACACACCCACACAATTCGCACCACCCCGTGATGTTTTTCTCCCTCCTACTAGTGAATCTAATGTAACACACACCCACACAATGCGCACCACCCCGTGATGTTTTTCTCACTCCTACTAGTGAATCTTATGTAACACACCCCCATACAATGCGCACCACCCCGTGATGTTTTTCTCACTCCTACTAGTGAATGTAATGTAACACACACCCATACAATGCGCATCACCCCGTGATGTTTTTCTCACTCCTACTAGTGAATCTAATGTAACACACACCCATACAATGCGCACCACCCGGTGATGCTTTTCTCACTCCTACTAGTGAATGTAATGTAACACACACCCACACAATGCGCACCACCCCGTGATGTTTTTCTCCCTCCTACTAGTGAATCTAATGTAACACACACCCATACAATGCGCACCACCCCGTGATGTTTTTCTCACTCCTACTAGTGAATCTAATGTAACACACACCCATACAATGCGCACCACCCCGTGATGTTTTTCTCACTCCTACTAGTGAATCTAATGTAACACACACCCATACAATGCGCACCACCCCGTGATGTTTTTCTCACTCCTACTAGTGAATGTAATGTAACACACACCCATACAATGCGCACCACCCCGTGATGTTTTTCTCACTCCTACTAGTGAATCTAATGTAACACACACCCATACAATGCGCACCACCCCGTGATGTTTTTCTCACTCCTACTAGTGAATCTAATGTAACACACACCCATACAATGCGCACCACCCCGTGATGTTTTTCTCACTCCTACTAGTGAATCTAATGTAACACACACCCATACAATGCGCACCACCCCGTGATGTTTTTCTCACTCCTACTAGTGAATCTAATGTAACACACACCCATACAATGCACACCACCCCGTGATGTTTTTCTCACTCCTACTAGTGAATCTAATGTAACACACACCCATACAATGCGCACAACCCCGTGATGTTTTTCTCACTCCTACTAGTGAATGTAATGTAACACACACCGATACAATGCGCACCACCCCGTGATGTTTTTCTCACTCCTACTAGTGAATGTAATGTAACACACACCCATACAATGCGCACCACCCGGTGATGTTTTTCTCACTCCTACTAGTGAATCTAATGTAACACACACCCATACAATGCGCACCACCCCGTGATGTTTTTCTCACTCCTACTAGTGAATCTAATGTAACACACACCCATACAATGCGCACCACCCCGTGATGTTTTTCTCACTCCTACTAGTAAATCTAATGTAACACACACCCATACAATGCGCACCACCCCGTGATGTTTTTCTCACTCCTGCTAGTGAATCTAATGTAACACACACCCATACAATGCACACCACCCCGTGATGTTTTTCTCACTCCTACTAGTGAATCTAATGTAACACACACCCATACAATGCGCACAACCCCGTGATGTTTTTCTCACTCCTACTAGTGAATCTAATGTAACACACACCCATACAATGCGCACCACCCCGTGATGTTTTTCTCACTCCTACTAGTGAATGTAATGTAACACACACCCATACAATGCGCACCACCCCGTGATGTTTTTCTCACTCCTACTAGTGAATGTAATGTAACACACACCCATACAGTGCGCACCACCCGGTGATGTTTTTCTCACTCCTACTAGTGAATCTAATGTAACACACACCCATACAATGCGCACCACCCCGTGATGTTTTTCTCACTCCTACTAGTGAATCTAATGTAACACACACCCATACAATGCGCACCACCCCGTGATATTTTTCTCACTCCTACTAGTGAATCTAATGTAACACACACCCATACAATGCGCACCACCCCGTGATGTTTTTCTCACTCCTACTAGTGAATCTAATGTAACACACACCCATACAATGCGCACCACCCCGTGATGTTTTTCTCACTCCTACTAGTGAATCTAATGTAACACACACCCATACAATGCGCACCACCCCGTGATGTTTTTCTCACTCCTACTAGTGAATGTAATGTAACACACACCCATACAGTGCGCACCACCCGGTGATGTTTTTCTCACTCCTACTAGTGAATCTAATGTAACACACACCCATACAATGCGCACCACCCCGTGATGTTTTTCTCACTCCTACTAGTGAATCTAATGTAACACACACCCATACAATGCGCACCACCCCGTGATATTTTTCTCACTCCTACTAGTGAATCTAATGTAACACACACCCATACAATGCGCACCACCCCGTGATGTTTTTCTCACTCCTACTAGTGAATCTAATGTAACACACACCCATACAATGCGCACCACCCCGTGATGTTTTTCTCACTCCTACTAGTGAATCTAATGTAACACACACCCATACAATGCGCACCACCCCGTGATGTTTTTCTTACTCCTACTAGTGAATGTAATGTAACACACACCCATACAATGCGCACCACCCCGTGATGTTTTTCTCACTCCTACTAGTGAATGTAATGTAACACACACCCATACAATGCGCACCACCCCGTGATGTTTTTCTCACTCCTACTAGTGAATGTAATGTAACACACACCCATACAATGCGCACCACCCCGTGATGTTTTTCTCACTCCTACTAGTGAATGTAATGTAACACACACCCATACAATGCGCACCACCGCGTGATGTTTTTCTCACTCCTACTAGTGAATGTAATGTAACACACACCCATACAATGCGCACCACCCCGTGATGTTTTTCTCACTCCTACTAGTGAATGTAATGTAACACACACCCATACAATGCGCACCACCCCGTGATGTTTTTCTCACTCCTACTAGTGAATGTAATGTAACACACACCCATACAATGCGCACCACCCCGTGATGTTTTTCTCACTCCTACTAGTGAATGTAATGTAACACACACCCATACAATGCGCACCACCCCGTGATGTTTTTCTCACTCCTACTAGTGAATGTAATGTAACACACACCCATACAATGCGCACCACCCCGTGATGTTTTTCTCACTCCTACTAGTGAATGTAATGTAACACACACCCATACAATGCGCACCACCGCGTGATGTTTTTCTCACTCCTACTAGTGAATGTAATGTAAAACACACCCATACAATGCGCAGCACCGCGTGATGTTTTTCTCACTCCTACTAGTGAATGTAATGTAAAACACACCCATACAATGCGCACCACCGCGTGATGTTTTTCTCACTCCTACTAGTGAATGTAATGTAACACACACCCATACAATGCGCACCACCGCGTGATGTTTTTCTCACTCCTACTAGTGAATGTAATGTAACACACACCCATACAATGCGCACCACCCCGTGATGTTTTTCTCCCTCCTACTAGTGAATGTAATGTAACACACACCCATACAAGGCGCACCACCCCGTGATGTTTTTCTCCCTCCTACTAGTGAATGTAATGTAACACACACCCATACAATACGCACCACCCCGTGATGTTTTTCTCACTCCTACTAGTGAATCTAATGTAACACACACCCATACAATGCGCACCACCCCGTGATGTTTTTCTCACTCCTACTAGTGAATCTAATGTAACACACACCCATACAATGCGCAACACCCCGTGATGTTTTTCTCACTCCTACTAGTGAATGTAATGTAACACACACCCATACAATGCGCACCACCCTGTGATGTTTTTCTCACTCCTACTAGTGAATGTAATGTAACACACACCCATACAATGTGCACCACCCCGTGTTTTTCTCACTCCTCCTAGTGTATGTAATGTAACACACACCCATACAATGCGCACCACCCCGTGATGTTTTTCTCACTCCTCCTAGTGAATGTAATGTAACACACACCCATACAATGCGCACCACCCCGTGATGTTTTTCTCACTCCTACTAGTGAATGTAATGTAACACACACCCATACAATGCGCACCACCCCGTGACGTTTTTCTCACTACTACTAGTGAATGTAATGTAACACACACCCATACAATGCGCACCACCCCGTGATGTTTTTCTCACTCCTACTAGTGAATGTAATGTAACACACACCCATACAATGCGCACCACCCCGTGATGTTTTTCTCACTCCTACTAGTGAATGTAATGTAACACACACGCATACAATGCGCACCACCCCGTGATGTTTTTCTCACTCCTACTAGTGAATCTTATGTAACACACACCCATACAATGCGCACCACCCCGTGATGTTTTTCTCACTCCTACTAGTGAATGTAATGTAACACACACCCATACAAGGCGCACCACCCCGTGATGTTTTTCTCCCTCCTACTAGTGAATGTAATGTAACACACACCCATACAATACGCACCACCCCGTGATGTTTTTCTCACTCCTACTAGTGAATCTAATGTAACACACACCCATACAATGCGCACCACCCCGTGATGTTTTTCTCACTCCTACTAGTGAATGTAATGTAACACACACCCATACAATGCGCACCACCCCGTGATGTTTTTCTCACTCCTAGTAGTGAATGTAATGTAACACACACCCATACAATGTGCACCACCCCGTGTTTTTCTCACTCCTCCTAGTGTATGTAATGTAACACACACCCATACAATGCGCACCACCCCGTGATGTTTTTCTCACTCCTCCTAGTGAATGTAATGTAACACACACCCATACAATGCGCACCACCCCGTGATGTTTTTCTCACTCCTACTAGTGAATGTAATGTAACACACACCCATACAATGCGCACCACCCCGTGACGTTTTTCTCACTCCTACTAGTGAATGTAATGTAACACACACCCATACAATGCGCACCACCCCGTGATGTTTTTCTCACTCCTACTAGTGAATGTAATGTAACACACACCCATACAATGCGCACCACCCCGTGATGTTTTTCTCACTCCTACTAGTGAATGTAATGTAACACACACGCATACAATGCGCACCACCCCGTGATGTTTTACGCACTCCTGCTAGTGAATCTTATGTAACACACACCCATACAATGCGCACCACCCGGTGATGTTTTTCTCACTCCTACTAGTGAATGTAATGTAACACACACCCATACAATGCGCACCACCCCGTGATGTTTTTCTCACTCCTACTAGTGAATGTAATGTAACACACACCCATACAATGCGCACCACCCGGTGATGTTTTTCTCACTCCTACTAGTGAATGTAATGTAACACACACCCACACAATGCGCACCACCCCGTGATGTTTTTCTCCCTCCTACTAGTGAATCTAATGTAACACACACCCATACAATGCGCACCACCCCGTGATGTTTTTCTCACTCCTACTAGTGAATCTTATGTAACACACACCCATACAATGCGCACCACCCCGTGATGTTTTTTTCACTCCTACTAGTGAATGTAATGTAACACACACCCATACAATGCGCACCACCCCGTGATGTTTTTCTCACTCCTACTAGTGAATGTAATGTAACACACACCCATACAATGCGCACCACCCGGTGATGTTTTTCTCACTCCTACTAGTGAATGTAATGTAACACACACCCACACAATGCGCACCACCCCGTGATGTTTTTCTCCCTCCTACTAGTGAATCTAATGTAACACACACCCATACAATGCGCACCACCCCGTGATGTTTTTCTCACTCCTACTAGTGAATCTAATGTAACACACACCCATACAATGCGCACCACCCCGTGATGTTTTTCTCACTCCTACTAGTGAATCTAATGTAACACACACCCATACAATGCGCACCACCCCGTGATGTTTTTCTCACTCCTACTAGTGAATCTAATGTAACACACACCCATACAATGCGCACCACCCCGTGATGTTTTTCTCACTCCTACTAGTGAATCTAATGTAACACACACCCATACAATGCACACCACCCCGTGATGTTTTTCTCACTCCTACTAGTGAATCTAATGTAACACACACCCATACAATGCGCACAACCCCGTGATGTTTTTCTCACTCCTACTAGTGAATGTAATGTAACACACACCGATACAATGCGCACCACCCCGTGATGTTTTTCTCACTCCTACTAGTGAATGTAATGTAACACACACCCATACAATGCGCACCACCCGGTGATGTTTTTCTCACTCCTACTAGTGAATCTAATGTAACACACACCCATACAATGCGCACCACACCGTGATGTTTTTCTCACTCCTACTAGTGAATCTAATGTAACACACACCCATACAATGCGCACCACCCCGTGATGTTTTTCTCACTCCTACTAGTAAATCTAATGTAACACACACCCATACAATGCGCACCACCCCATGATGTTTTTCTCACTCCTGCTAGTGAATCTAATGTAACACACACCCATACAATGCACACCACCCCGTGATGTTTTTCTCACTCCTACTAGTGAATCTAATGTAACACACACCCATACAATGCGCACAACCCCGTGATGTTTTTCTCACTCCTACTAGTGAATCTAATGTAACACACACCCATACAATGCGCACCACCCCGTGATGTTTTTCTCACTCCTACTAGTGAATGTAATGTAACACACACCCATACAATGCGCACCACCCCGTGATGTTTTTCTCACTCCTACTAGTGAATGTAATGTAACACACACCCATACAATGCGCACCACCCGGTGATGTTTTTCTCACTCCTACTAGTGAATCTAATGTAACACACACCCATACAATGCGCACCACCCCGTGATGTTTTTCTCACTCCTACTAGTGAATCTAATGTAACACACACCCATACAATGCGCACCACCCCGTGATATTTTTCTCACTCCTACTAGTGAATCTAATGTAACACACACCCATACAATGCGCACCACCCCGTGATGTTTTTCTCACTCCTTCTAGTGAATCTAATGTAACACACACCCATACAATGCGCACCACCCCGTGATGTTTTTCTCACTCCTACTAGTGAATCTAATGTAACACACACCCATACAATGCGCACCACCCCGTGATGTTTTTCTTACTCCTACTAGTGAATCTAATGTAACACACACCCATACAATGCGCACCACCCCGTGATGTTTTTCTCACTCCTACTAGTGAATGTAATGTAACACACACCCATACAATGCGCACCACCCCGTGATGTTTTTCTCACTCCTACTAGTGAATGTAATGTAACACACACCCATACAATGCGCACCACCCCGTGATGTTTTTCTCACTCCTACTAGTGAATGTAATGTAACACACACCCATACAATGCGCACCACCGCGTGATGTTTTTCTCACTCCTACTAGTGAATGTAATGTAACACACACCCATACAATGCGCACCACCCCGTGATGTTTTTCTCACACCTACTAGTGAATGTAATGTAACACACACCCATACAATGCGCACCACCCCGTGATGTTTTTCTCACTCCTACTAGTGAATGTAATGTAACACACACCCATACAATGCGCACCACCCCGTGATGTTTTTCTCACTCCTACTAGTGAATGTAATGTAACACACACCCATACAATGCGCACCACCCCGTGATGTTTTTCTCACTCCTACTAGTGAATGTAATGTAACACACACCCATACAATGCGCACCACCCCGTGATGTTTTTCTCACTCCTACTAGTGAATGTAATGTAACACACACCCATACAATGCGCACCACCGCGTGATGTTTTTCTCACTCCTACTAGTGAATGTAATGTAAAACACACCCATACAATGCGCACCACCGCGTGATGTTTTTCTCACTCCTACTAGTGAATGTAATGTAAAACACACCCATACAATGCGCACCACCGCGTGATGTTTTTCTCACTCCTACTAGTGAATGTAATGTAACACACACCCATACAATGCGCACCACCGCGTGATGTTTTTCTCACTCCTACTAGTGAATGTAATGTAACACACACCCATACAATGCGCACCACCCCGTGATGTTTTTCTCCCTCCTACTAGTGAATGTAATGTAACACACACCCATACAAGGCGCACCACCCCGTGATGTTTTTCTCCCTCCTACTAGTGAATGTAATGTAACACACACCCATACAATACGCACCACCCCGTGATGTTTTTCTCACTCCTACTCGTGAATCTAATGTAACACACACCCATACAATGCGCAACACCCCGTGATGTTTTTCTCACTCCTACTAGTGAATGTAATGTAACACACACCCATACAATGCGCACCACCCTGTGATGTTTTTCTCACTCCTACTAGTGAATGTAATGTAACACACACCCATACAATGTGCACCACCCAGTGTTTTTCTCACTCCTCCTAGTGTATGTAATGTAACACACACCCATACAATGCGCACCACCCCGTGATGTTTTTCTCACTCCTCCTAGTGAATGTAATGTAACACACACCCATACAATGCGCACCACCCCGTGATGTTTTTCTCACTCCTACTAGTGAATGTAATGTAACACACACCCATACAATGCGCACCACCCCGTGACGTTTTTCTCACTACTACTAGTGAATGTAATGTAACACACACCCATACAATGCGCACCACCCCGTGATGTTTTTCTCACTCCTACTAGTGAATGTAATGTAACACACACCCATAAAATGCGCACCACCCCGTGATGTTTTTCTCACTCCTACTAGTGAATGTAATGTAACACACACGCATACAATGCGCACCACACCGTGATGTTTTTCTCACTCCTACTAGTGAATCTTATGTAACACACACCCATACAATGCGCACCACCCCGTGATGTTTTTCTCACTCCTACTAGTGAATGTAATGTAACACACACCCATACAAGGCCCACCACCCCGTGATGTTTTTCTCCCTCCTACTAGTGAATGTAATGTAACACACACCCATACAATACGCACCACCCCGTGATGTTTTTCTCACTCCTACTAGTGAATCTAATGTAACACACAACCATACAATGCGCACCACCCCGTGATGTTTTTCTCACTCCTACTAGTGAATGTAATGTAACACACACCCATACAATGCGCACCACCCCGTGATGTTTTTCTCACTCCTACTAGTGAATGTAATGTAACACACACCCATACAATGTGCACCACCCCGTGTTTTTCTCACTCCTCCTAGTGTATGTAATGTAACACACACCCATACAATGCGCACCACCCCGTGATGTTTTTCTCACTCCTCCTAGTGAATGTAATGTAACACACACCCATACAATGCGCACCACCCCGTGACGTTTTTCTCACTCCTACTAGTGAATGTAATGTAACACACACCCATACAATGCGCACCACCCCGTGACGTTTTTCTCACTCCTACTAGTGAATGTAATGTAACACACACCCATACAATGCGCACCACCCCGTGATGTTTTTCTCACTCCTACTAGTGAATGTAATGTAACACACACGCATACAATGCGCACCACCCCGTGATGTTTTACTCACTCCTGCTAGTGAATCTTATGTAACACACACCCATACAATGCGCACCACCCCTTGATGTTTTTCTCACTTCTACTAGTGAATGTAATGTAACACACACCCATACAATGCGCACCACCCCGTGATGTTTTTCTCACTCCTACTAGTGAATGTAATGTAACACACACCCATACAATGCGCACCACCCGGTGATGTTTTTCTCACTCCTACTAGTGAATGTAATGTAACACACACCCACACAATGCGCACCACCCCGTGATGTTTTTCTCCCTCCTACTAGTGAATCTAATGTAACACACATCCATACAATGCGCACCACCCCGTGATGTTTTTCTCACTCCTACTAGTGTATCTTATGTAACACACACCCATACAATGCGCACCACCCCGTGATGTTTTTCTCACTCCTACTAGTGAATGTAATGTAACACACACCCATACAATGCGCACCACCCCGTGATGTTTTTCTCACTCCTACTAGTGAATCTAATGTAACACACACCCATACAATGCGCACCACCCGGTGATGTTTTTCTCACTCCTACTAGTGAATGTAATGTAACACACACCCACACAATGCGCACCACCCCGTGATGTTTTTCTCCCTCCTACTAGTGAATCTAATGTAACACACACCCATACAATGCGCACCACCCCGTGATGTTTTTCTCACTCCTACTAGTGAATCTAATGTAACACACACCCATACAATGCGCACCACCCCGTGATGTTTTTCTCACTCCTACTAGTGAATCTAATGTAACACACACCCATACAATGCGCACCACCCCGTGATGTTTTTCTCACTCCTACTAGTGAATCTAATGTAAGACACACCCATACAATGCGCACCACCCCGTGATGTTTTTCTCACTCCTACTAGTGAATCTAATGTAACACACACCCATACAATGCACACCACCCCGTGATGTTTTTCTCACTCCTACTAGTGAATCTAATGTAACACACACCCATACAATGCGCACAACCCCGTGATGTTTTTCTCACTCCTACTAGTGAATGTAATGTAACACACACCCATACAATGCGCACCACCCCGTGATGTTTTTCTCACTCCTACTAGTGAATGTAATGTAACACACACCCATACAATGCGCACCACCCGGTGATGTTTTTCTCACTCCTACTAGTGAATCTAATGTAACACACACCCATACAATGCGCACCACCCCGTGATGTTTTTCTCACTCCTACTAGTGAATCTAATGTAACACACACCCATACAATGCGCACCACCCCGTGATGTTTTTCTCACTCCTACTAGTAAATCTAATGTAACACACACCCATACAATGCGCACCACCCCGTGATGTTTTTCTCACTCCTACTAGTGAATCTAATGTAACACACACCCATACAATGCACACCACCCCGTGATGTTTTTCTCACTCCTACTAGTGAATCTAATGTAACACACACCCATACAATGCACACAACCCCGTGATGTTTTTCTCACTCCTACTAGTGAATCTAATGTAACACACACCCATACAATGCGCACCACCCCGTGATGTTTTTCTCACTCCTACTCGTGAATGTAATGTAACACACACCCATACAATGCGCACCACCGCGTGATGTTTTTCTCACTCCTACTAGTGAAGGTAATGTAACACACACCCATACAATGCGCACCACCCCGTGATGTTTTTCTCACTCCTACTAGTGAATGTAATGTAACACACACCCATACAATGCGCACCACCCCGTTATGGTTTTCTCACTCCTACTAGTTAATGTAATGTCACACACACCCATACAATGCGCACCACCCCGTGATGTTTTTCTCACTCCTACTAGTGAATGTAGTGTAACACACACCCATACAATGCGCACCACCCCGTGATGTTTTTCTCACTCCTACTAGTG
The DNA here is from genome assembly GCF_034190915.1 of Cavia porcellus. Lineage (NCBI taxonomy): Eukaryota > Metazoa > Chordata > Mammalia > Rodentia > Caviidae > Cavia > Cavia porcellus. Next base: position 250,190 of record NW_026947705.1, on the reverse strand, counting down.
AATGTAATGTAACACACACCCATACAATGCGCACCACCCGGTGATGTTTTTCTCACTCCTACTAGTGAACGTAAAGTAACACACACCCATACAATGCGCACCACCCGGTGATGTTTTTCTCACTCCTACTAATGAATGTAGTGTAACACACACCCATACAATGCGCACCACCCCGTGATGTTTTTCTCACTCCTACTAGTGAATGTAGTGTAACACACACCCATACAATGCGCACCACCCCGTGATGTTTTTCTCACTCCTACTAGTGAATGTAATGTGACACACACCCATACAATGCACACCACCCCGTGATGTTTTTCTCATTCCTACTAGTGAATGTAGTGTCACACACACCCATACAATGCGCACCACCCCGTGATGTTTTTCTCACTCCTACTAGTGAATGTAGTGTAACACACACCCATACATTGCGCACCACCCCGTGATGTTTTTCTCACTCCTACTAGTGAATGTAATGTAACACACACCCATACAATGCGCACCACCCGGTGATGTTTTTCTCACTCCTACTAGTGAATGTAATGTAACACACACCCATACAATGCGCACCACCCCGTGATGTTTTTCTCACTCCTACTAGTGAATGTAATGTAACACACACCCATACAATGCGCACAACCCCGTGATGTTTTTCTCACTCCTACTAGTGAATGTAATGTAACACACACCCATACAATGCGCACCACCCCGTGATGTTTTTCTCACTCCTACTAGTGAATGTAATGTAACACACACCCATACAATGCGCACCACCCCGTGATGTTTTTCAGAAACCTGTCCTACATTGCCACTGCATTTTCACTGACCTCCCCATGCTGACCACGTGCGGTGCTTTTCTCCATCCTACATTGCCACTCACTGCCTATCCTAATTCCGACCATCCGATTCACACGACCCCGTGATGTTTTTCTCACTCCTACTCGTGAATGTAATGTAACACACACCCATACAATGCGCACCACCGCGTGATGTTTTTCTCACTCCTACTAGTGAAGGTAATGTAACACACACCCATACAATGCGCACCACCCCGTGATGTTTTTCTCACTCCTACTAGTGAATGTAATGTAACACACACCCATACAATGCGCACCACCCCGTGATGTTTTTCTCACTCCTACTAGTGAATGTAATGTAACACACACCCATACAATGCGCACCACCCCGTGATGTTTTTCTCACTCCTACACGTGAATCTAATGTAACACACACCCATACAATGCGCACCACCCCGTGATGTTTTTCTCACTCCTACTAGTGAATGTAATGTAACACACATCCATACAATGCGCACCACCCCGTGATGTTTTTCTCACTCCTACACGTGAATCTAATGTAACACACACCCATACAATGCGCACCACCCCGTGATGTTTTTCTCACTCCTACTCGTGAATGTAATGTAACACACACCCATACAATGCGCACCACCGCGTGATGTTTTTCTCACTCCTACTAGTGAATGTAATGTGACACACACCCATACAATGCACACCACCCCGTGATGTTTTTCTCATTCCTACTAGTGAATGTAGTGTCACACACACCCATACAATGCGCACCACCCCGTGATGTTTTTCTCACTCCTACTAGTGAATGTAGTGTAACACACACCCATACATTGCGCACCACCCCGTGATGTTTTTCTCACTCCTACTAGTGAATGTAATGTAACACACACCCATACAATGCGCACCACCCGGTGATGTTTTTCTCACTCCTACTAGTGAATGTAATGTAACACACACCCATACAATGCGCACCACCCCGTGATGTTTTTCTCACTCCTACTAGTGAATGTAATGTGACACACACCCATACAATGCACACCACCCCGTGATGTTTTTCTCACTCCTACTAGTGAATGTAATGTAACACACACGCATACAATGCGCACCACCCCGTGATGTTTTACTCACTCCTGCTAGTGAATCTTATGTAACACACACCCATACAATGCGCACCACCCCTTGATGTTTTTCTCACTTCTACTAGTGAATGTAATGTAACACACACCCATACAATGCGCACCACCCCGTGATGTTTTTCTCACTCCTACTAGTGAATGTAATGTAACACACACCCATACAATGCGCACCACCCGGTGATGTTTTTCTCACTCCTACTAGTGAATGTAATGTAACACACACCCACACAATGCGCACCACCCCGTGATGTTTTTCTCCCTCCTACTAGTGAATCTAATGTAACACACATCCATACAATGCGCACCACCCCGTGATGTTTTTCTCACTCCTACTAGTGTATCTTATGTAACACACACCCATACAATGCGCACCACCCCGTGATGTTTTTCTCACTCCTACTAGTGAATGTAATGTAACACACACCCATACAATGCGCACCACCCCGTGATGTTTTTCTCACTCCTACTAGTGAATCTAATGTAACACACACCCATACAATGCGCACCACCCGGTGATGTTTTTCTCACTCCTACTAGTGAATGTAATGTAACACACACCCACACAATGCGCACCACCCCGTGATGTTTTTCTCCCTCCTACTAGTGAATCTAATGTAACACACACCCATACAATGCGCACCACCCCGTGATGTTTTTCTCACTCCTACTAGTGAATCTAATGTAACACACACCCATACAATGCGCACCACCCCGTGATGTTTTTCTCACTCCTACTAGTGAATCTAATGTAACACACACCCATACAATGCGCACCACCCCGTGATGTTTTTCTCACTCCTACTAGTGAATCTAATGTAAGACACACCCATACAATGCGCACCACCCCGTGATGTTTTTCTCACTCCTACTAGTGAATCTAATGTAACACACACCCATACAATGCACACCACCCCGTGATGTTTTTCTCACTCCTACTAGTGAATCTAATGTAACACACACCCATACAATGCGCACAACCCCGTGATGTTTTTCTCACTCCTACTAGTGAATGTAATGTAACACACACCCATACAATGCGCACCACCCCGTGATGTTTTTCTCACTCCTACTAGTGAATGTAATGTAACACACACCCATACAATGCGCACCACCCGGTGATGTTTTTCTCACTCCTACTAGTGAATCTAATGTAACACACACCCATACAATGCGCACCACCCCGTGATGTTTTTCTCACTCCTACTAGTGAATCTAATGTAACACACACCCATACAATGCGCACCACCCCGTGATGTTTTTCTCACTCCTACTAGTAAATCTAATGTAACACACACCCATACAATGCGCACCACCCCGTGATGTTTTTCTCACTCCTACTAGTGAATCTAATGTAACACACACCCATACAATGCACACCACCCCGTGATGTTTTTCTCACTCCTACTAGTGAATCTAATGTAACACACACCCATACAATGCACACAACCCCGTGATGTTTTTCTCACTCCTACTAGTGAATCTAATGTAACACACACCCATACAATGCGCACCACCCCGTGATGTTTTTCTCACTCCTACTAGTGAATGTAATGTAACACACACCCATACAATGCGCACCACCCCGTGATGTTTTTCTCACTCCTACTAGTGAATGTAATGTAACACACACCCATACAATGCGCACCACCCGGTGATGTTTTTCTCACTCCTACTAGTGAATCTAATGTAACACACACCCATACAATGCGCACCACCCCGTGATGTTTTTCTCACTCCTACTAGTGAATCTAATGTAACACACACCCATACAATGCGCACCACCCCGTGATATTTTTCTTACTCCTACTAGTGAATCTAATGTAACACACACCCATACAATGCGCACCACCCCGTGATGTTTTTCTCACTCCTACTAGTGAATCTAATGTAACACACACCCATACAATGCGCACCACCCCGTGATGTTTTTCTCACTCCTACTAGTGAATCTAATGTAACACACACCCATACAATGCGCACCACCCCGTGATGTTTTACTTACTCCTACTAGTGAATCTAATGTAACACACAACCATACAATGCGCACCACCCCGTGATGTTTTTCTCACTCCTACTAGTGAATGTAATGTAACACACACCCATACAATGCGCACCACCCCGTGATGTTTTTCTCACTCCTACTAGTGAATGTAATGTAACACACACCCATACAATGCGCACCACCCCGTGATGTTTTTCTCACTCCTACTAGTGAATGTAATGTAACACACACCCATACAATGCGCACCACCCCGTGATGTTTTTCTCACTCCTACTAGTGAATGTAATGTAACACACACCCATACAATGCGCACCACCGCGAGATGTTTTTCTCACTCCTACTAGTGAATGTAATGTAACACACACCCATACAATGCGCACCACCCCGTGATGTTTTTCTCCCTCCTACTAGTGAATGTAATGGAACACACACCCATACAATGCGCACCACCCCGTGATGTTTTTCTCCCTCCTACTAGTGAATCTAATGTAACACACACCCATACAATGCGCACCACCCCGTGATGTTTTTCTCACTCCTACTAGTGAATCTAATGTAACACACACCCATACAATGCGCACCACCCCGTGATGTTTTTCTCACTCCTACTAGTGAATCTAATGTAACACACACCCATACAATGCGCACCACCCCGTGACGTTTTTCTCACTCCTACTAGTGAATGTAATGTAACACACACCCATACAATACGCACCACCCCGTGATGTTTTTCTCACTCCTACTAGTGAATCTAATGTAACACACAACCATACAATGCGCACCACCCCGTGATGTTTTTCTCACTCCTACTAGTGAATGTAATGTAACACACACCCATACAATGCGCACCACCCCGTGATGTTTTTCTCACTCCTACTAGTGAATGTAATGTAACACACACCCATACAATGTGCACCACCCCGTGTTTTTCTCACTCCTCCTAGTGTATGTAATGTAACACACACCCATACAATGCGCACCACCCCGTGATGTTTTTCTCACTCCTCCTAGTGAATGTAATGTAACACACACCCATACAATGCGCACCACCCCGTGACGTTTTTCTCACTCCTACTAGTGAATGTAATGTAACACACACCCATACAATGCGCACCACACCGTGACGTTTTTCTCACTCCTACTAGTGAATGTAATGTAACACACACCCATACAATGCGCACCACCCCGTGATGTTTTTCTCACTCCTACTAGTGAATGTAATGTAACACACACGCATACAATGCGCACCACCCCGTGATGTTTTACTCACTCCTGCTAGTGAATCTTATGTAACACACACCCATACAATGCGCACCACCCCTTGATGTTTTTCTCACTCCTACTAGTGAATGTAATGTAACACACACCCATACAATGCGCACCACCCCGTGATGTTTTTCTCACTCCTACTAGTGAATCTAATGTAACACACACCCATACAATGCACACCACCCCGTGATGTTTTTCTCACTCCTACTAGTGAATCTAATGTAACACACACCCATACAATGCGCACAACCCCGTGATGTTTTTCTCACTCCTACTAGTGAATGTAATGTAACACACACCCATACAATGCGCACCACCCCGTGATGTTTTTCTCACTCCTACTAGTGAATGTAATGTAACACACACCCATACAATGCGCACCACCCGGTGATGTTTTTCTCACTCCTACTAGTGAATCTAATGTAACACACACCCATACAATGCGCACCACCCCGTGATGTTTTTCTCACTCCTACTAGTGAATCTAATGTAACACACACCCATACAATGCGCACCACCCCGTGATGTTTTTCTCACTCCTACTAGTAAATCTAATGTAACACACACCCATACAATGCGCACCACCCCGTGATGTTTTTCTCACTCCTACTAGTGAATCTAATGTAACACACACCCATACAATGCACACCACCCCGTGATGTTTTTCTCACTCCTACTAGTGAATCTAATGTAACACACACCCATACAATGCACACAACCCCGTGATGTTTTTCTCACTCCTACTAGTGAATCTAATGTAACACACACCCATACAATGCGCACCACCCCGTGATGTTTTTCTCACTCCTACTAGTGAATGTAATGTAACACACACCCATACAATGCGCACCACCCCGTGATGTTTTTCTCACTCCTACTAGTGAATGTAATGTAACACACACCCATACAATGCGCACCACCCGGTGATGTTTTTCTCACTCCTACTAGTGAATCTAATGTAACACACACCCATACAATGCGCACCACCCCGTGATGTTTTTCTCACTCCTACTAGTGAATCTAATGTAACACACACCCATACAATGCGCACCACCCCGTGATATTTTTCTTACTCCTACTAGTGAATCTAATGTAACACACACCCATACAATGCGCACCACCCCGTGATGTTTTTCTCACTCCTACTAGTGAATCTAATGTAACACACACCCATACAATGCGCACCACCCCGTGATGTTTTTCTCACTCCTACTAGTGAATCTAATGTAACACACACCCATACAATGCGCACCACCCCGTGATGTTTTACTTACTCCTACTAGTGAATCTAATGTAACACACAACCATACAATGCGCACCACCCCGTGATGTTTTTCTCACTCCTACTAGTGAATGTAATGTAACACACACCCATACAATGCGCACCACCCCGTGATGTTTTTCTCACTCCTACTAGTGAATGTAATGTAACACACACCCATACAATGCGCACCACCCCGTGATGTTTTTCTCACTCCTACTAGTGAATGTAATGTAACACACACCCATACAATGCGCACCACCCCGTGATGTTTTTCTCACTCCTACTAGTGAATGTAATGTAACACACACCCATACAATGCGCACCACCGCGAGATGTTTTTCTCACTCCTACTAGTGAATGTAATGTAACACACACCCATACAATGCGCACCACCCCGTGATGTTTTTCTCCCTCCTACTAGTGAATGTAATGGAACACACACCCATACAATGCGCACCACCCCGTGATGTTTTTCTCCCTCCTACTAGTGAATCTAATGTAACACACACCCATACAATGCGCACCACCCCGTGATGTTTTTCTCACTCCTACTAGTGAATCTAATGTAACACACACCCATACAATGCGCACCACCCCGTGATGTTTTTCTCACTCCTACTAGTGAATCTAATGTAACACACACCCATACAATGCGCACCACCCCGTGACGTTTTTCTCACTCCTACTAGTGAATGTAATGTAACACACACCCATACAATACGCACCACCCCGTGATGTTTTTCTCACTCCTACTAGTGAATCTAATGTAACACACAACCATACAATGCGCACCACCCCGTGATGTTTTTCTCACTCCTACTAGTGAATGTAATGTAACACACACCCATACAATGCGCACCACCCCGTGATGTTTTTCTCACTCCTACTAGTGAATGTAATGTAACACACACCCATACAATGTGCACCACCCCGTGTTTTTCTCACTCCTCCTAGTGTATGTAATGTAACACACACCCATACAATGCGCACCACCCCGTGATGTTTTTCTCACTCCTCCTAGTGAATGTAATGTAACACACACCCATACAATGCGCACCACCCCGTGACGTTTTTCTCACTCCTACTAGTGAATGTAATGTAACACACACCCATACAATGCGCACCACACCGTGACGTTTTTCTCACTCCTACTAGTGAATGTAATGTAACACACACCCATACAATGCGCACCACCCCGTGATGTTTTTCTCACTCCTACTAGTGAATGTAATGTAACACACACGCATACAATGCGCACCACCCCGTGATGTTTTACTCACTCCTGCTAGTGAATCTTATGTAACACACACCCATACAATGCGCACCACCCCTTGATGTTTTTCTCACTCCTACTAGTGAATGTAATGTAACACACACCCATACAATGCGCACCACCCCGTGATGTTTTTCTCACTCCTACTAGTGAATGTAATGTAACACACACCCATACAATGCGCACCACCCGGTGATGTTTTTCTCACTCCTACTAGTGAATGTAATGTAACACACACCCACACAATGCGCACCACCCCGTGATGTTTTTCTCCCTCCTACTAGTGAATCTAATGTAACACACATCCATACAATGCGCACCACCCCGTGATGTTTTTCTCACTCCTACTAGTGTATCTTATGTAACACACACCCATACAATGCGCACCACCCCGTGATGTTTTTCTCACTCCTACTAGTGAATGTAATGTAACACACACCCATACAATGCGCACCACCCCGTGATGTTTTTCTCACTCCTACTAGTGAATCTAATGTAACACACACCCATACAATGCGCACCACCCGGTGATGTTTTTCTCACTCCTACTAGTGAATGTAATGTAACACACACCCACACAATGCGCACCACCCTGTGATGTTTTTCTCCCTCCTACTAGTGAATCTAATGTAACACACACCCATACAATGCGCACCACCCCGTGATGTTTTTCTCACTCCTACTAGTGAATCTAATGTAACACACACCCATACAATGCGCACCACCCCGTGATGTTTTTCTCACTCCTACTAGTGAATCTAATGTAACACACACCCATACAATGCGCACCACCCCGTGATGTTTTTCTCACTCCTACTAGTGAATCTAATGTAACACACACCCATACAATGCGCACCACCCCGTGATGTTTTTCTCACTCCTACTAGTGAATCTAATGTAACACACACCCATACAATGCGCACCACCCCGTGATGTTTTTCTCACTCCTACTAGTGAATCTAATGTAACACACACCCATACAATGCGCACAACCCCGTGATGTTTTTCTCACTCCTACTAGTGAATGTAATGTAACACACACCCATACAATGCGCACCACCCCGTGATGTTTTTCTCACTCCTACTAGTGAATGTAATGTAACACACACCCATACAATGCGCACCACCCGGTGATGTTTTTCTCACTCCTACTAGTGAATCTAATGTAACACACACCCATACAATGCGCACCACCCCGTGATGTTTTTCTCACTCCTACTAGTGAATCTAATGTAACACACACCCATACAATGCGCACCACCCCGTGATGTTTTTCTCACTCCTACTAGTGAATCTAATGTAACACACACCCATACAATGCGCACCACCCCGTGATGTTTTACTTACTCCTACTAGTGAATCTAATGTAACACACACCCATACAATGCGCACCACCCCGTGATGTTTTTCTCACTCCTACTAGTGAATGTAATGTAACACACACCCATACAATGCGCACCACCCCGTGATGTTTTTCTCACTCCTACTAGTGAATGTAATGTAACACACACCCATACAATGCGCACCACCCCGTGATGTTTTTCTCACTCCTACTAGTGAATGTAATGTAACACACACCCATACAATGCGCACCACCCCGTGATGTTTTTCTCACTCCTACTAGTGAATGTAATGTAACACACACCCATACAATGCGCACCACCGCGAGATGTTTTTCTCACTCCTACTAGTGAATGTAATGTAACACACACCCATACAATGCGCACCACCCCGTGATGTTTTTCTCCCTCCTACTAGTGAATGTAATGGAACACACACCCATACAATGCGCACCACCCCGTGATGTTTTTCTCCCTCCTACTAGTGAATCTAATGTAACACACACCCATACAATGCGCACCACCCCGTGATGTTTTTCTCACTCCTACTAGTGAATCTAATGTAACACACACCCATACAATGCGCACCACCCCGTGATGTTTTTCTCACTCCTACTAGTGAATCTAATGTAACACACACCCATACAATGCGCACCACCCCGTGACGTTTTTCTCACTCCTACTAGTGAATGTAATGTAACACACACCCATACAATACGCACCACCCCGTGATGTTTTTCTCACTCCTACTAGTGAATCTAATGTAACACACAACCATACAATGCGCACCACCCCGTGATGTTTTTCTCACTCCTACTAGTGAATGTAATGTAACACACACCCATACAATGCGCACCACCCCGTGATGTTTTTCTCACTCCTACTAGTGAATGTAATGTAACACACACCCATACAATGTGCACCACCCCGTGTTTTTCTCACTCCTCCTAGTGTATGTAATGTAACACACACCCATACAATGCGCACCACCCCGTGATGTTTTTCTCACTCCTCCTAGTGAATGTAATGTAACACACACCCATACAATGCGCACCACCCCGTGACGTTTTTCTCACTCCTACTAGTGAATGTAATGTAACACACACCCATACAATGCGCACCACCCCGTGACGTTTTTCTCACTCCTACTAGTGAATGTAATGTAACACACACCCATACAATGCGCACCACCCCGTGATGTTTTTCTCACTCCTACTAGTGAATGTAATGTAACACACACGCATACAATGCGCACCACCCCGTGATGTTTTACTCACTCCTGCTAGTGAATCTTATGTAACACACACCCATACAATGCGCACCACCCCTTGATGTTTTTCTCACTCCTACTAGTGAATGTAATGTAACACACACCCATACAATGCGCACCACCCCGTGATGTTTTTCTCACTCCTACTAGTGAATGTAATGTAACACACACCCATACAATGCGCACCACCCGGTGATGTTTTTCTCACTCCTACTAGTGAATGTAATGTAACACACACCCACACAATGCGCACCACCCCGTGATGTTTTTCTCCCTCCTACTAGTGAATCTAATGTAACACACATCCATACAATGCGCACCACCCCGTGATGTTTTTCTCACTCCTACTAGTGTATCTTATGTAACACACACCCATACAATGCGCACCACCCCGTGATGTTTTTCTCACTCCTACTAGTGAATGTAATGTAACACACACCCATACAATGCGCACCACCCCGTGATGTTTTTCTCACTCCTACTAGTGAATCTAATGTAACACACACCCATACAATGCGCACCACCCGGTGATGTTTTTCTCACTCCTACTAGTGAATGTAATGTAACACACACCCACACAATGCGCACCACCCCGTGATGTTTTTCTCCCTCCTACTAGTGAATCTAATGTAACACACACCCATACAATGCGCACCACCCCGTGATGTTTTTCTCACTCCTACTAGTGAATCTAATGTAACACACACCCATACAATGCGCACCACCCCGTGATGTTTTTCTCACTCCTACTAGTGAATCTAATGTAACACACACCCATACAATGCGCACCACCCCGTGATGTTTTTCTCACTCCTACTAGTGAATCTAATGTAACACACACCCATACAATGCGCACCACCCCGTGATGTTTTTCTCACTCCTACTAGTGAATCTAATGTAACACACACCCATACAATGCGCACCACCCCGTGATGTTTTTCTCACTCCTACTAGTGAATCTAATGTAACACACACCCATACAATGCGCACAACCCCGTGATGTTTTTCTCACTCCTACTAGTGAATGTAATGTAACACACACCCATACAATGCGCACCACCCCGTGATGTTTTTCTCACTCCTACTAGTGAATGTAATGTAACACACACCCATACAATGCGCACCACCCCGGTGATGTTTTTCTCACTCCTACTAGTGAATCTAATGTAACACACACCCATACAATGCGCACCACCCCGTGATGTTTTTCTCACTCCTACTAGTGAATCTAATGTAACACACACCCATACAATGCGCACCACCCCGTGATGTTTTTCTCACTCCTACTAGTGAATCTAATGTAACACACACCCATACAATGCGCACCACCCCGTGATGTTTTTCTCACTCCTACTAGTGAATCTAATGTAACACACACCCATACAATGCGCACCACCCCGTGATGTTTTTCTCACTCCTACTAGTGAATCTAATGTAACACACACCCATACAATGCACACAACCCCGTGATGTTTTTCTCATTCCTACTAGTGAATCTAATGTAACACACACCCATACAATGCGCACCACCCCGTGATGTTTTTCTCACTCCTACTAGTGAATGTAATGTAACACACACCCATACAATGCGCACCACCCCGTGATGTTTTTCTCACTCCTACTAGTGAATGTAATGTAACACACACCCATACAATGCGCACCACCCGGTGATGTTTTTCTCACTCCTACTAGTGAATCTAATGTAACACACACCCATACAATGCGCACCACCCCGTGATGTTTTTCTCACTCCTACTAGTGAATCTAATGTAACACACACCCATACAATGCGCACCACCCCGTGATATTTTTCTTACTCCTACTAGTGAATCTAATGTAACACACACCCATACAATGCGCACCACCCCGTGATGTTTTTCTCACTCCTACTAGTGAATCTAATGTAACACACACCCATACAATGCGCACCACCCCGTGATGTTTTTCTCACTCCTACTAGTGAATCTAATGTAACACACACCCATACAATGCGCACCACCCCGTGATGTTTTACTTACTCCTACTAGTGAATCTAATGTAACACACACCCATACAATGCGCACCACCCCGTGATGTTTTTCTCACTCCTACTAGTGAATGTAATGTAACACACACCCATACAATGCGCACCACCCCGTGATGTTTTTCTCACTCCTACTAGTGAATGTAATGTAACACACACCCATACAATGCGCACCACCCCGTGATGTTTTTCTCACTCCTACTAGTGAATGTAATGTAACACACACCCATACAATGCGCACCACCCCGTGATGTTTTTCTCACTCCTACTAGTGAATGTAATGTAACACACACCCATACATTGCGCACCACCGCGAGATGTTTTTCTCACTACTACTAGTGAATGTAATGTAACACACACCCATACAATGCGCACCACCCCGTGATGTTTTTCTCCCTCCTACTAGTGAATGTAATGGAACACACACCCATACAATGCGCACCACCCCGTGATGTTTTTCTCCCTCCTACTAGTGAATCTAATGTAACACACACCCATACAATGCGCACCACCCCGTGATGTTTTTCTCACTCCTACTAGTGAATCTAATGTAACACACACCCATACAATGCGCACCACCCCGTGATGTTTTTCTCACTCCTACTAGTGAATCTAATGTAACACACACCCATACAATGCGCACCACCCCGTGATGTTTTTCTCACTCCTACTAGTGAATGTAATGTAACACACACCCATACAATGCCCACCACCCCGTGATGTTTTTCTCACTCCTACTAGTGAATGTAATGTAACACACACCCATAAAATGCGCACCACCCCGTGTTTTTCTCACTCCTCCTAGTGTATGTAATGTAACACACACCCATACAATGCGCACCACCCCGTGATGTTTTTCTCACTCCTCCTAGTGTATGTAATGTAACACACACCCATACAATGCGCACCACCCCATGACGTTTTTCTCACTCCTACTAGTGAATGTAATGTAACACACACCCATACAATGCGCACCACCCCGTGATGTTTTTCTCACTCCCACTAGTGAATGTAATGTAACACACACCCATACAATGCGCAGCACCCCGTGATGTTTTTGTCACTCCCACTAGTGAATGTAATGTAACACACACCCATACAATGCTCACCACCCCGTGATGTTTTTCTCACTCCTACTAGTGGATGTAGTGTAACACACACCCATACAATGCGCACCACCCCGTGATGTTTTTCTCACTACTTGTGAATGTAATGTAACACACACCCATACAATGCGCACCACCCCGTGATGTTTTTCTCACTCCTACTAGTGAATGTAATGTAACACACACCCACACAATGCGCACCACCCCGTGATGTTTTTCTCACTCCTACTAGTGAATGTAATGTAACACACACCCACACAATGCGCACCACCCCGTGATGTTTTTCTCACTCCTACTAGTGAATGTAATGTAACACACACCCATACAATGCGCACCACCCGGTGATGTTTTTCTCACTCCTACTAGTGAATGTAATGTAACACACACCCATACAATGCGCACCACCCCGTGATGTTTTTCTCACTCCTACTAGTGAATGTAATGTAACACACACCCATACAATGCGCACCACCCCGTGATGTTTTTCAGAAACCTATCCTACATTGCCACTGCATTTTCCCTGACCTCCCCATGCTGAACACCCCGCGGTGCTTTTCTCCATCCTACATTGCCACTCACTGCCTATCCTAATTCCGACCCTCCGATTCACATCACCCCGTGATGTTTTTCTCACTCCTACTAGTGAATGTAATGTAACACACACCCATACAATGCGCACCACCGCGTGATGTTTTTCTCACTCCTACTAGTGAATGTAATGTACCACACACCCATACAATGCGCACCACCCCGTGATGTTTTTCTCACTCCTACTAGTGAATGTAATGTAACACACACCCATACAATGCGCACCACCCCGTGATGTTTTTCTCACTCCTACAAGTGAATCTGATGTAACACACACCCATACAATGCGCACCACCCCGTGATGTTTTTCTCACTCCTACTAGTGAATGTAATGTAACACACACCCATACAATGCGCACCACCTCGTGATGTTTTTCTCACTCCTACTAGTGAATGTAATGGAACACACACCCATACAATGCGCACCACCACGTGATGTTTTTCTCACTCCTACTAGGGAATCTAATGTAACACACACCCATACAATGCGCACCACCCCGTGATGTTTTTCTCACTCCTACTAGTGAATCTAATGTAACAAACACCCATACAATGCGCACCACCCCGTGATGTTTTTCTCACTCCTACTAGTGAATCTAATGTAACACAAACCCATACAATGCGCACCACAACGTGATGTTTTTCTCACTCCTACTAGTGAATATAATGTAACACACACCCATACAATGCGCACCACCTCGTGATGTTTTTTTCACTCCTACTAGTGAATGTAATGGAACACACACCCATACAATGCGCACCACGCCGTGATGTTTTTCTCACTACTACTAGGGAATCTAATGTAACACACACCCATGCAATGCGCACCACCCCGTGATGTTTTTCTCACTCCTACTAGTGAATCTAATGTAACACAAACCCATACAATGCGCACCACCCCGTGATGTTTTTCTCACTCCTACTAGTGAATGTAATGTAACACACACCCATACAATGCGCACCACCCCGTGATGTTTTTCTCACTCCTACACGTGAATCTAATGTAACACACACCCATACAATGCGCACCACCCCGTGATGTTTTTCTCACTCCTACTAGTGAATGTAATGTAACACACACCCATACAATGCGCACCACCCCGTGATGTTTTTCTCACTCCTACTAGTGAATGTAATGTAACACACACCCATACAATGCGCACCACCCCGTGATGTTTTTCTCACTCCTACTAGGGAATGTAATGTAACACACCCATACAATGCGCAACACTCCGTGATGTTTTTCTCACCCTTCTAGTGAATGTAATGTAACACACACCCATGAAATGCGCACCACCCCGTGATGTTTTTCTCACTCCTACTAGTGAATCTCATGTAACACACACCCATACAATGCGCACCACCCCGTGATGTTTTTCTCACTCCTACTAGTGAATGTAATGTAACACACACCCATACAATGCGCACCACCCCGTGATGTTTTTCTCACTCCTACTAGTGAATGTAATGTAACACACACCCATACAATGCGCACCACCCCGTGATGTTTTTCTCACTCCTACTAGTGAATGTAATGTAACACACACCCATACAATGCGCACCACCCGGTGATGTTTTTCTCACTCCTACTAGTGAATGTAATGTAACACACACCCACACAATGCGCACCACCCCGTGATGTTTTTCTCCCTCCTACTAGTGAATCTAATGTAACACACACCCATACAATGCGCACCACCCCGTGATGTTTTTCTCACTCCTACTAGTGAATCTAATGTATCACACACCCATACAATGCGCACCACCCCGTGATGTTTTTCTCACTCCTACTAGTGAATCTAATGTAACACACACCCATACAATGCGCACCACCCCGTGATGTTTTTCTCACTCCTACTAGTGAATCTAATGTAACACACACCCATACAATGCGCACCACCCCGTGATGTTTTTCTCACTCCTACTAGTGAATCTAATGTAACACACACCCATACAATGCGCACCACCCCGTGATGTTTTTCTCACTCCTACTAGTGAATCTAATGTAACACACACCCATACAATGCGCACCACCCCGTGATGTTTTTCTCACTCCTACTAGTGA
Source organism: Cavia porcellus (assembly GCF_034190915.1). Taxonomy (NCBI): domain Eukaryota; kingdom Metazoa; phylum Chordata; class Mammalia; order Rodentia; family Caviidae; genus Cavia; species Cavia porcellus. Next base: position 234,042 of record NW_026947705.1, on the reverse strand, counting down.
ATGTAATGTAACACACACCCATACAATGCGCACCACCCGGTGATGTTTTTCTCACTCCTACTAGTGAATCTAATGTAACACACACCCATACAATGCGCACCACCCCGTGATGTTTTTCTCACTCCTACTAGTGAATCTAATGTAACACACACCCATACAATGCGCACCACCCCGTGATATTTTTCTTACTCCTACTAGTGAATCTAATGTAACACACACCCATACAATGCGCACCACCCCGTGATGTTTTTCTCACTCCTACTAGTGAATCTAATGTAACACACACCCATACAATGCGCACCACCCCGTGATGTTTTTCTCACTCCTACTAGTGAATCTAATGTAACACACACCCATACAATGCGCACCACCCCGTGATGTTTTTCTTACTCCTACTAGTGAATCTAATGTAACACACACCCATACAATGCGCACCACCCCGTGATGTTTTTCTCACTCCTACTAGTGAATGTAATGTAACACACACCCATACAATGCGCACCACCCCGTGATGTTTTTCTCACTCCTACTAGTGAATGTAATGTAACACACACCCATACAATGCGCACCACCCCGTGATGTTTTTCTCACTCCTACTAGTGAATGTAATGTAACACACACCCATACAATGCGCACCACCGCGTGATGTTTTTCTCACTCCTACTAGTGAATGTAATGTAACACACACCCATACAATGCGCACCACCCCGTGATGTTTTTCTCACTCCTACTAGTGAATCTAATGTAACACACACCCATACAATGCGCACCACCCCGTGATGTTTTTCTCACTCCTACTAGTGAATCTAATGTAACACACACCCATACAATGCGCACCACCCCGTGATGTTTTTCTCACTCCTACTAGTGAATCTAATGTAACACACACCCATACAATGCGCACCACCCCGTGATGTTTTTCTCACTCCTACTAGTGAATCTAATGTAACACACACCCATACAATGCGCACCACCCCGTGATGTTTTTCTCACTCCTACTAGTGAATCTAATGTAACACACACCCATACAATGCGCACCACCCCGTGATGTTTTTCTCACTCCTACTAGTGAATGTAATGTAACACACACCCATACAATGCGCACCACCCGGTGATGTTTTTCTCACTCCTACTAGTGAATCTAATGTAACACACACCCATACAATGCGCACCACCCCGTGATGTTTTTCTCACTCCTACTAGTGAATCTAATGTAACACACACCCATACAATGCGCACCACCCCGTGATATTTTTCTTACTCCTACTAGTGAATCTAATGTAACACACACCCATACAATGCGCACCACCCCGTGATGTTTTTCTCACTCCTACTAGTGAATCTAATGTAACACACACCCATACAATGCGCACCACCCCGTGATGTTTTTCTCACTCCTACTAGTGAATCTAATGTAACACACACCCATACAATGCGCACCACCCCGTGATGTTTTTCTTACTCCTACTAGTGAATCTAATGTAACACACACCCATACAATGCGCACCACCCCGTGATGTTTTTCTCACTCCTACTAGTGAATGTAATGTAACACACACCCATACAATGCGCACCACCCCGTGATGTTTTTCTCACTCCTACTAGTGAATGTAATGTAACACACACCCATACAATGCGCACCACCCCGTGATGTTTTTCTCACTCCTACTAGTGAATGTAATGTAACACACACCCATACATTGCGCACCACCGCGTGATGTTTTTCTCACTCCTACTAGTGAATGTAATGTAACACACACCCATACAATGCGCACCACCGCGAGATGTTTTTCTCACTCCTACTAGTGAATGTAATGTAACACACACCCATACAATGCGCACCACCCCGTGATGTTTTTCTCCCTCCTACTAGTGAATGTAATGGAACACACACCCATACAATGCGCACCACCCCGTGATGTTTTTCTCCCTCCTACTAGGGAATCTAATGTAACACACACCCATACAATGCGCACCACCCCGTGATGTTTTTCTCACTCCTACTAGTGAATCTAATGTAACACACACCCATACAATGCGCACCACCCCGTGATGTTTTTCTCACTCCTACTAGTGAATCTAATGTAACACACACCCATACAATGCGCACCACCCCGTGATGTTTTTCTCACTCCTACTAGTGAATGTAATGTAACACACACCCATACAATGCCCACCACCCCGTGATGTTTTTCTCACTCCTACTAGTGAATGTAATGTAACACACACCCATAAAATGCGCACCACCCCGTGTTTTTCTCACTCCTCCTAGTGTATGTAATGTAACACACACCCATACAATGCGCACCACCCCGTGATGTTTTTCTCACTCCTCCTAGTGAATGTAATGTAACACACACCCATACAATGCGCACCACCCCGTGACGTTTTTCTCACTCCTACTAGTGAATGTAATGTAACACACACCCATACAATGCGCACCACCCCGTGATGTTTTTCTCACTCCCACTAGTGAATGTAATGTAACACACACCCATACAATGCGCAGCACCCCGTGATGTTTTTCTGACTCCCACTAGTGAATGTAATGTAACACACACCCATACAATGCGCACCACCCCGTGATGTTTTTCTCACTCCTACTAGTGGATGTAGTGTAACACACACCCATACAATGCGCACCACCCCGTGATGTTTTTCTCACTCCTACTTGTGAATGTAATGTAACACACACCCATACAATGCGCACCACCCCGTGATGTTTTTCTCACTCCTACTAGTGAATGTAATGTAACACACACCCACACAATGCGCACCACCCCGTGATGTTTTTCTCACTCCTACTAGTGAATGTAATGTAACACACACCCACACAATGCGCACCACCCCGTGATGTTTTTCTCACTCCTACTAGTGAATGTAATGTAACACACACCCATACAATGCGCACCACCCGGTGATGTTTTTCTCACTCCTACTAGTGAATGTAATGTAACACACACCCATACAATGCGCACCACCCCGTGATGTTTTTCTCACTCCTACTAGTGAATGTAATGTAACACACACCCATACAATGCGCACCACCCCGTGATGTTTTTCTCACTCCTACAAGTGAATCTGATGTAACACACACCCATACAATGCGCACCACCCCGTGATGTTTTTCTCACTCCTACTAGTGAATGTAATGTAACACACACCCATACAATGCGCACCACCTCGTGATGTTTTTCTCACTCCTACTAGTGAATGTAATGGAACACACACCCATACAATGCGCACCACCACGTGATGTTTTTCTCACTCCTACTAGGGAATCTAATGTAACACACACCCATACAATGCGCACCACCCCGTGATGTTTTTCTCACTCCTACTAGTGAATCTAATGTAACAAACACCCATACAATGCGCACCACCCCGTGATGTTTTTCTCACTCCTACTAGTGAATCTAATGTAACACAAACCCATACAATGCGCACCACAACGTGATGTTTTTCTCACTCCTACTAGTGAATATAATGTAACACACACCCATACAATGCGCACGACCTCGTGATGTTTTTTTCACTCCTACTAGTGAATGTAATGGAACACACACCCATACAATGCGCACCACGCCGTGATGTTTTTCTCACTACTACTAGGGAATCTAATGTAACACACACCCATGCAATGCGCACCACCCCGTGATGTTTTTCTCACTCCTACTAGTGAATCTAATGTAACACAAACCCATACAATGCGCACCACCCCGTGATGTTTTTCTCACTCCTACTAGTGAATGTAATGTAACACACACCCATACAATGCGCACCACCCCGTGATGTTTTTCTCACTCCTACACGTGAATCTAATGTAACACACACCCATACAATGCGCACCACCCCGTGATGTTTTTCTCACTCCTACTAGTGAATGTAATGTAACACACACCCATACAATGCGCACCACCCCGTGATGTTTTTCTCACTCCTACTAGTGAATGTAATGTAACACACACCCATACAATGCGCACCACCCCGTGATGTTTTTCTCACTCCTACTAGGGAATGTAATGTAACACACCCATACAATGCGCAACACTCCGTGATGTTTTTCTCACCCTTCTAGTGAATGTAATGTAACACACACCCATGAAATGCGCACCACCCCGTGATGTTTTTCTCACTCCTACTAGTGAATCTAATGTAACACACACCCATACAATGCGCACCACCCCGTGATGTTTTTCTCACTCCTACTAGTGAATGTAATGTAACACACACCCATACAATGCGCACCACCCCGTGATGTTTTTCTCACTCCTACTAGTGAATGTAATGTAACACACACCCATACAATGCGCACCACCCCGTGATGTTTTTCTCACTCCTACTAGTGAATGTAATGTAACACACACCCATACAATGCGCACCACCCGGTGATGTTTTTCTCACTCCTACTAGTGAATGTAATGTAACACACACCCACACAATGCGCACCACCCCGTGATGTTTTTCTCCCTCCTACTAGTGAATCTAATGTAACACACACCCATACAATGCGCACCACCCCGTGATGTTTTTCTCACTCCTACTAGTGAATCTAATGTAACACACACCCATACAATGCGCACCACCCCGTGATGTTTTTCTCACACCTACTAGTGAATCTAATGTAACACACACCCATACAATGCGCACCACCCCGTGATGTTTTTCTCACTCCTACTAGTGAATCTAATGTAACACACACCCATACAATGCGCACCACCCCGTGATGTTTTTCTCACTCCTACTAGTGAATCTAATGTAACACACACCCATACAATGCGCACGACCCCGTGATGTTTTTCTCACTCCTACTAGTGAATCTAATGTAACACACACCCATACAATGCGCACCACCCCGTGATGTTTTTCTCACTCCTACTAGTGAATGTAATGTAACACACACCCATACAATGCGCACCACCCGGTGATGTTTTTCTCACTCCTACTAGTGAATCTAATGTAACACACACCCATACAATGCGCACCACCCCGTGATGTTTTTCTAACTCCTACTAGTGAATCTAATGTAACACACACCCATACAATGCGCACCACCCCGTGATATTTTTCTTACTCCTACTAGTGAATCTAATGTAACACACACCCATACAATGCGCACCACCCCGTGATGTTTTTCTCACTCCTACTAGTGAATCTAATGTAACACACACCCATACAATGCGCACCACCCCGTGATGTTTTTCTTACTCCTACTAGTGAATCTAATGTAACACACACCCATACAATGCGCACCACCCCGTGATGTTTTTCTCACTCCTACTAGTGAATGTAATGTAACACACACCCATACAATGCGCACCACCCCGTGATGTTTTTCTCACTCCTACTAGTGAATGTAATGTAACACACACCCATACAATGCGCACCACCCCGTGATGTTTTTCTCACTCCTACTAGTGAATGTAATGTAACACACACCCATACAATGCGCACCACCGCGTGATGTTTTTCTCACTCCTACTAGTGAATGTAATGTAACACACACCCATACAATGCGCACCACCGGGAGATGTTTTTCTCACTCCTACTAGTGAATGTAATGTAACACACACCCATACAATGCGCACCACCCCGTGATGTTTTTCTCCCTCCTACTAGTGAATGTAATGGAACACACACCCATACAATGCGCACCACCCCGTGATGTTTTTCTCCCTCCTACTAGTGAATCTAATGTAACACACACCCATACATTGCGCACCACCCCGTGATGTTTTTCTCACTCCTACTAGTGAATCTAATGTAACACACACCCATACAATGCGCACCACCCCGTGATGTTTTTCTCACTCCTACTAGTGAATCTAATGTAACACACACCCATACAATGCGCACCACCCCGTGATGTTTTTCTCACTCCTACTAGTGAATGTAATGTAACACACACCCATACAATGCCCACCACCCCGTGATGTTTTTCTCACTCCTACTAGTGAATGTAATGTAACACACACCCATAAAATGCGCACCACCCCGTGTTTTTCTCACTCCTCCTAGTGTATGTAATGTAACACACACCCATACAATGCGCACCACCCCGTGATGTTTTTCTCACTCCTCCTAGTGAATGTAATGTAACACACACCCATACAATGCGCACCACCCCGTGACGTTTTTCTCACTCCTACTAGTGAATGTAATGTAACACACACCCATACAATGCGCACCACCCCGTGATGTTTTTCTCACTCCCACTAGTGAATGTAATGTAACACACACCCATACAATGCGCAGCACCCCGTGATGTTTTTCTGACTCCCACTAGTGAATGTAATGTAACACACACCCATACAATGCGCACCACCCCGTGATGTTTTTCTCACTCCTACTAGTGGATGTAGTGTAACACACACCCATACAATGCGCACCACCCCGTGATGTTTTTCTCACTCCTACTTGTGAATGTAATGTAACACACACCCATACAATGCGCACCACCCCGTGATGTTTTTCTCACTCCTACTAGTGAATGTAATGTAACACACACCCACACAATGCGCACCACCCCGTGATGTTTTTCTCACTCCTACTAGTGAATGTAATGTAACACACACCCACACAATGCGCACCACCCCGTGATGTTTTTCTCACTCCTACTAGTGAATGTAATGTAACACACACCCATACAATGCGCACCACCCGGTGATGTTTTTCTCACTCCTACTAGTGAATGTAATGTAACACACACCCATACAATGCGCACCACCCCGTGATGTTTTTCTCACTCCTACTAGTGAATGTAATGTAACACACACCCATACAATGCGCACCACCCCGTGATGTTTTTCAGAAACCTATCCTACATTGCCACTGCATTTTCCCTGACCTCCCCATGCTGAAAACCCCGCGGTGCTTTTCTCCATCCTACATTGCCACTCACTGCCTATCCTAATTCCGACCCTCCGATTCACATCACCCCGTGATGTTTTTCTCACTCCTACTAGTGAATGTAATGTAACACACACCCATACAATGCGCACCACCCCGTGATGTTTTTCTCACTCCTACTAGTGAATGTAATGTAACACACACCCATACAATGCGCACCACCCCGTGATGTTTTTCTCACTCCTACAAGTGAATCTGATGTAACACACACCCATACAATGCGCACCACCCCGTGATGTTTTTCTCACTCCTACTAGTGAATGTAATGTAACACACACCCATACAATGCGCACCACCTCGTGATGTTTTTCTCACTCCTACTAGTGAATGTAATGGAACACACACCCATACAATGCGCACCACCACGTGATGTTTTTCTCACTCCTACTGGGGAATCTAATGTAACACACACCCATACAATGCGCACCACCCCGTGATGTTTTTCTCACTCCTACTAGTGAATCTAATGTAACAAACACCCATACAATGCGCACCACCCCGTGATGTTTTTCTCACTCCTACTAGTGAATCTAATGTAACACAAACCCATACAATGCGCACCACAACGTGATGTTTTTCTCACTCCTACTAGTGAATATAATGTAACAAACACCCATACAATGCGCACCACCTCGTGATGTTTTTCTCACTCCTACTAGTGAATGTAATGGAACACACACCCATACAATGCGCACCACGCCGTGATGTTTTTCTCACTACTACTAGGGAATCTAATGTAACACACACCCATGCAATGCGCACCACCCCGTGATGTTTTTCTCACTCCTACTAGTGAATCTAATGTAACACAAACCCATACAATGCGCACCACCCCGTGATGTTTTTCTCACTCCTACTAGTGAATGTAATGTAACACACACCCATACAATGCGCACCACCCCGTGATGTTTTTCTCACTCCTACACGTGAATCTAATGTAACACACACCCATACAATGCGCACCACCCCGTGATGTTTTTCTCACTCCTACTAGTGAATGTAATGTAACACACACCCATACAATGCGCACCACCCCGTGATGTTTTTCTCACTCCTACTAGTGAATGTAATGTAACACACACCCATACAATGCGCACCACCCCGTGATGTTTTTCTCACTCCTAATAGGGAATGTAATGTAACACACCCATACAATGCGCAACACTCCGTGATGTTTTTCTCACCCTTCTAGTGAATGTAATGTAACACACACCCATGAAATGCGCACCACCCCGTGATGTTTTTCTCACTCCTACTAGTGAATCTAATGTAACACACACCCATACAATGCGCACCACCCCGTGATGTTTTTCTCACTCCTACTAGTGAATCTAATGTAACACACACCCATACAATGCGCACCACCCCGTGATGTTTTTCTCACTCCTACTAGTGAATGTAATGTAACACACACCCATACAATGCGCACCACCCCGTGATGTTTTTCTCACTCCTACTAGTGAATGTAATGTAACACACACCCATACAATGCGCACCATCCCGTGATGTTTTTCTCACTCCTACTAGTGAATGTAATGTAACACACAATCATACAATGCGCACCACCCCGTGATGTTTTTCTCACTCCTACTAGTGAATGTAATGTAACACACACCCATACAATGCGCACCACCCCGTGTTGTTTTTCTCACTCCTACTAGTGAATGTAATGTAACACACACCCATACAATGCGCACCACCCCGTGATGTTTTTCTCACTCCTACTAGTGAATGTAATGTAACACACACCCATACAATGCGCACCACCCCGTGATGTTTTTCTCACTCCTACTAGTGAATATAATGTAACACACACCCATGCAATGCGCACCACCCCGTGATGTTTTTCTCACTCCTACAAGTGAATCTAATGTAACACACACCCATACAATGCGCACCACCCCGTGATGTTTTTCTCACTCCTACTAGTGAATGTAATGTAACACACACCCATACAATGCGCACCACATCGTGATGTTTTTCTCACTCCTACTAGTGAATGTAATGGAACACACACCCATACAATGCGCACCACCCCGTGATGTTTTTCTCACTCCTACTAGGGAATCTAATGTAACACACACCCATACAATGCGCACCACCCCGTGATGTTTTTCTCACTCCTACTAGTGAATCTAACGTAACAAACACCCATACAATGCGCACCACCCCGTGATGTTTTTCTCACTCCTACTAGTGAATCTAATGTAACACAAACCCATACAATGCGCACCACAACGTGATGTTTTTCTCACTCCTACTAGTGAATGTAATGTAACACACACCCATACAATGCGCACCACCTCGTGATGTTTTTCTCACTCCTACTAGTGAATGTAATGGAACACACACCCATACAATGCGCACCACGCCGTGATGTTTTTCTCACTACTACTAGGGAATCTAATGTAACACACACCCATACAATGCGCACCAGCCCGTGATGTTTTTCTCACTCCTACTAGTGAATCTAATGTAACACAAACCCATACAATGCGCACCACCCCGTGATGTTTTTCTCACTCCTACTAGTGAACGTAATGTAACACACACCCATACAATGCGCACCACCCCGTGATGTTTTTCTCACTCCTACTAGTGAATGTAGTGTAACACACACCCATACAATGCGCACCACCCCGTGATGTTTTTCTCACTCCTACTAGTGAATGTAGTGTAACACACACCCATACAATGCGCACCACTCCGTGATGTTTTTCTCACTCCTACTAGTGAATGTAATTTAACACACACCCATACAATGCGCACCACCCCGTGATGTTTTTCTCACTCCTACTAGTGAATGTAACGTAACACACACCCATACAATGCGCACCACCCCGTGATGTTTTTTCACTCCTACTAGTGAATGTAACGTAACACACACCCATACAATGCGCACCACCCCGTGATGTTTTTCTCACTCCTACTAGTGAATGTAATGTAACACACACCCATACAATGCGCACCACCCCGTGATGTTTTTCTCACTCCTACTAGTGAATGTAATGTAACACACACCAATACAATGCGCACCACCCGTGATGTTTTTCTCACTCCTACTAGTGAATGTAATGTAACACACACCCATACAATGCGCACCACCCCGTGATGTTTTTCTCACTCTTACTAGTGAATCTAATGTAACACACACCCATACAATGCGCACCACCCCGTGATGTTTTTCTCACTCCTACTAGTGAAACTAATGTAACACACACCCATACAATGCGCACCACCCCGTGATGTTTTTCTCACTCCTACTAGTGAATGTAATGTAACAAACACCCATACAATGCGCACCACCCCGTGATGTTTTTCTCACTCCTACTAGTGAATGTAATGTAACACACATGCATACAATGCACACCACCCCGTGATGTTTTTCTCACTCCTACTAGTGAATCTAATGTAACACAAACCCATACAATGCGCACCACCTCGTGGTGTTTTTCTCACTCCTACTAGTGAATGTAATGGAACACACACCCATACAATGCGCACCACCCCGTGATATTTTTCTCACTCCTACTACGGAATCTAATGTAACACACACCCATACAATGCGCACCACCCCGTGATGTTTTTCTCACTGCTACTAGTGAATGTAATGTAACACACACCCATACAATGCGCACCACCCCGTGATGTTTTTCTCACTCCTACTAGTAAATCTAATGTAACACACACCCATACAATGCGCACCACCCCGTGATGTTTTTCTCACTCCTACTAGTGAATGTAATGTAACACACACCCATACAATGCCCACCACCCCATGATGTTTTTCTCACTCCTACTAGTGAATGTAATGTAACACACACTCATACAATGCGCACCACCCCGTGATGTTTTTCTCACTCCTACTAGTGAATCTAATGTAACAGACACCCATACAATGCGCACCACCCCGTGATGTTTTTCTCACTCCTACAAGTGAATCTAATGTAACACACACCCATACAATGCGCACCACCCCGTGATGTTTTTCTCACTCCTACAAGTGAATCTAATGTAACACACACCCATACAATGCGCACCACCCCGTGATGTTTTTCTCACTCCTACTAGTGAATGTAATGTAACACACACCCATACGATGCGCACCACCACGTGATGTTTTTCTGGATCCTACTAGTGAATCTAATGTAACACACACCCATACAGTGCGCACCACCCCGTGATGTTTTTCTCACTCCTACTAGTGAATCTAATGTAACACACAGCCATACAATGCGCACCACCCCGTGATGTTTTTCTCACTCCTACTAGTGAATGTAATGTAACACACACCCATACAATGCGCACCACCCCGTGATGTTTTTCTCACTCCTACTAGTGAATGTAATGTAACACACATGCATACAATGCGCACCACCCCGTGATGTTTTTCTCACTCCTACTAGTGAATCTAATGTAACACAAACCCATACAATGCGCACCACCTCGTGGTGTTTTTCTCACTCCTACTAGTGAATGTAATGGAACACACACCCATACAATGCGCACCACCCCGTGATGTTTTTCTCACTCCTACTACGGAATCTAATGTAACACACACCCATACAATGCGCACCACCCCGTGATGTTTTTCTCACTCCTACTAGTGAATCTAATGTAACACACACCCATACAATGCGCACCACCCCGTGATGTTTTTCTCACTCCTACTAGTAAATCTAATGTAACACACACCCATACAATGCGCACCACCCCGTGATGTTTTTCTCACTCCTACTAGTGAATGTAATGTAACACACACCCATACAATGCGCACCACCCCGTGATGTTTTTCTCACTCCTACTAGTGAATGTAATGTAACACACACCCATACAATGCGCACCACCCCGTGATGTTTTTCTCACTCCTACTAGTGAATCTAATGTAACACACACCCATACAATGCGCACCACCCCGTGATGTTTTTCTCACTCCTACAAGTGAATCTAATGTAACACACACCCATACAATGCGCACCACCCCGTGATGTTTTTCTCACTCCTACTAGTGAATGTAATGTAACACACACCCATACAATGCGCACCACCCCGTGATGTTTTTCTCACTCCTACTAGTGAATGTAATGTAACACACACCGATACAATGCGCACCACCTCGTGATGTTTTTCTCACTCCTACTAGTGAATGTAATGGAACACACACCCATACAATGCGCACCACCCCGTGATGTTTTTCTCACTCCTACTAGGGAATCTAATGTAACACACACCCATACAATGCGCACCACCCCGTGATGTTTTTCTCACCCCTACTAGTGAATCTAATGTAACAAACACCCATACAATGCGCACCACCTCGTGATGTTTTTCTCACTCCTACTAGTGAATATAATGTAACACAAACCCATACAATGCGCACCACCCCGTGATGTTTTTCTCACTCCTACTAGTGAATGTAATGTAACACACACCCATACAATGCGCACCACCCCGTGATGTTTTTCTCACTCCTACTAGTGAATGTAGTGTAACACACACCCATATAATGCGCACCACCCCGTGATGTTTTTCTCACTCCTACTAGTGAATGTAACGTAACACACACCCATTCAATGCGCACCACCCCGTGATGTTTTTCTCACTCCTACTAGTGAATGTAACGTAACACACACCCATACAATGCGCACCACCCCGTGATGTTTTTCTCACTCCTACTAGTGAATGTAATGTAACACACACCCCTACAATGCGCACCACCCCGTGATGTTTTTCTCACTCCTACTAGTGAATGTAATGTAACACACATGCATACAATGCGCACCACCCCGTGATGTTTTTCTCACTCCTACTAGTGAATCTAATGTAACACAAACCCATACAATGCGCACCACCTCGTGGTGTTTTTCTCACTCCTACTAGTGAATGTAATGGAACACACACCCATACAATGCGCACCACCCCGTGATGTTTTTCTCACTCCTACTACGGAATCTAATGTAACACACACCCATACAATGCGCACCACCCCGTGATGTTTTTCTCACTCCTACTAGTGAATCTAATGTAACACACACCCATACAATGCGCACCACCCCGTGATGTTTTTCTCACTCCTACTAGTGAATGTAATGTAACACACACCCATACAATGCGCACCACCCCGTGATGTTTTTCTCACTCCTACTAGTGAATGTAATGTAACACACACCCATACAATGCGCACCACCCCGTGATGTTTTTCTCACTCCTACTAGTGAATCTAATGTAACACACACCCATACAATGCGCACCACCCCGTGATGTTTTTCTCACTCCTACAAGTGAATCTAATGTAACACACACCCATACAATGCGCACCACCCAGTGATGTTTTTCTCACTCCTACTAGTGAATGTAATGTAACACACACCCATACGATGCGCACCACCACGTGATGTTTTTCTCACTCCTACAAGTGAATCTAATGTAACACACACCCATACAATGCGCACCACCCCGTGATGTTTTTCTCACTCCTACTAGTGAATGTAATGTAACACACACCGATACAATGCGCACCACCTCGTGATGTTTTTCTCACTCCTACTAGTGAATGTAATGGAACACACACCCATACAATGCGCATCACCCCGTGATGTTTTTCTCACTCCTACTAGGGAATCTAATGTAACACACACCCATACAATGCGCACCACCCCGTGATGTTTTTCTCACCCCTACTAGTGAATCTAATGTAACAAACACCCATACAATGCGCACCACCTCGTGATGTTTTTCTCACTCCTACTAGTGAATATAATGTAACACAAACCCATACAATGCGCACCACCCCGTGATGTTTTTCTCACTCCTACTAGTGAATGTAATGTAACACACACCCATACAATGCGCACCACCCCGTGATGTTTTTCTCACTCCTACTAGTGAATGTAGTGTAACACACACCCATATAATGCGCACCACCCCGTGATGTTTTTCTCACTCCTACTAGTGAATGTAGTGTAACACACACCCATACAATGCGCACCACCCCGTGATGTTTTTCTCACTCCTACTAGTGAATGTAACGTAACCCACACCAATACAATGCGCACCACCCCGTGATGTTTTTCTCACTCCTACTAGTGAATGTAACGTAACACACACCCATACAATGCGCACCACCCCGTGATGTTTTTTCACTCCTACTAGTGAATGTAACGTAACACACACCCATACAATGCGCACCACCCCGTGATGTTTTTCTCACTCTACTAGTGAATGTAATGTAACACACACCCATACAATGCGCACCACCCCGTGATGTTTTTCTCACTCCTACTATTGAATGTAATGTAACACACACCCATACAATGCGCACCACCCGGTGATGTTTTTCTCACTCCTACTAGTGAATGTAATGTAACACACACCCATACAATGCGCACCACCCCGTGATGTTTTTCTGACTCCTACTAGTGAATGTAATGTAACACACACCCATACAATGCGCACCACCCCGTGATGTTTTTCTCACTCCTACTAGTGAATGTAATGTAACACACACCCATTCAATGCGCACCACCCCGTGATGTTTTTCTCACTCCTACTAGTGCATGTAATGTAACACACACCCATACAATGCGCACCACCCTGTGATGTTTTTCTCACTCCTACTAGTGAATGTAATGTAACACACACCCATACAATGCGCACCACCCCGTGATGTTTTTCTCACTCCTACTAGTGAATGTAATGGAACACACACCCATACAATGCGCACCACCCCGTGATGATTTTCTCACTCCTACTAGGGAATCTAATGTAACATACACCCATACAATGCGCACCACCCCGTGATGTTTTTCTCACTCCTACTAGTGAATCTAATGTAACAAACACCCAAACAATTCGCACCACCCCGTGATGTTTTTCTCACTCCTACTAGTGAATCTAATGTAACACAAACCCATACAATGCGCACCACCCTGTGATGTTTTTCTCACTCCTACTAGTGAATGTAATGTAAAACACACCCATACAATGCGCACCACCTCGTGATGTTTTTCTCACTCCTACTAGTGAATGTAATGGAACACACACCCATACAATGCGCACCACGCCGTGATGTTTTTCTCACTCCTACTAGGGAATCTAATGTAACACACACCCATACAATGCGCACCACCCCGTGATGTTTTTCTCACTCCTACTAGTGAATCTAATGTAACAAACACCCATACAATGCGCACCACCCCGTGATGTTTTTCTCACTCCTACTAGTGAATCTAATGTAACACAAACCCATACAATGCGCACCACCCCGTGATGTTTTTCTCACTCCTACTAGTGAATGTAATGTAACACACACCCATACAATGCGCACCACCCCGTGATGTTTTTCTCACTCCTACTAGTGAATGTAGTGTAACGCACACCCATACAATGCGCACCACCCCGTGATGATTTTCTCACTCCTACTAGTGAATGTAGTGTAACACACACCCATACAATGCGCACCACCCCGTGATGTTTTTCTCACTCCTACTAGTGAATGTAATGTAACACAAACCCATACAATGCGCACCACCCCGTGATGTTTTTCTCACTCCTACTAGTGAATGTAATGTAACACACACCCATACAATGCGCACCACCCCGCTATGTTTTTCTCACTCCTACTAGTGAATCTAATGTACCACACACTCATACCATGCGCACCACCCCGTGATGTTTTTCTCACTCCTACTAGTGAATGTAATGTAACACACACCCATACAATGCGCACCACCCCATGATGTTTTTCTCACTCCTACTAGTGAATGTAATGTAACACACACCCATACAATGCGCACCACCCCGTGATGTTTTTCTCACTCCTACTAGTGAATGTAACGTAACACACACCCATACAATGCGCACCACCCCGTGATGTTTTTTCACTCCTGCTAGTGAATGTAACGTAACACACACCCATACAATGCGCACCACCCCGTGATGTTTTTCTCACTCCTACTAGTGAATGTAACGTAACACACACCCATACAATGCGCACCACCCCGTGATGTTTTTCTCACTCCTACTAGTGAATGTAATGTAACACACACCCATACAATGCGCACCACCCGGTGATGTTTTTCTCACTCCTACTAGTGAATGTAATGTAACACACACCCATACAATGCGCACCACCCCGTGATGTTTTTCTCACTCCTACTAGTGAATCTAATGTAACACACACCCATACAATGCGCACCACCCCGTGATGTTTTTCTCACTCCTACTAGTGAATCTAATGTAACACACACCCATACAATGCGCACCACCCCGTGATGTTTTTCTCACTCCTACTAGTGAATGTCATGTAACACACACCCATACAATGCGCACCACCCCGTGATGTTTTTCTCACTCCTACTAGTGAATGTCATGTAACACACACCCATACAATGCGCACCACCCCGTGATGTTTTTCTCACTCCTATTAGTGAACGTAATGTAACACACACCCATACTTGCGCACCACCCCGTGATGTTTTTCTCACTCCTACTAGTGAATGTAATGTAACACACACCCATACAATGCGCACCACCCCGTGATGTTTTTCTCACTCCTACTAGTGAATGTAATGTTACACACACCCATACAATGCACACCACCCCGTGATGTTTTTCTCACTCCTACTAGTGAATGTAATGTAACACACACCCATACAATGCGCACCACCCCGTGATGTTTTTCTCACTCCTACTAGTGAATCTAATGTAACACACACCCATACAATGCGCACCACCCCGTGATGTTTTTCTCACTCCTACTAGTGAATCTGATGTAACACACACCCATACAATGCGCACCACCCCGTGATGTTTTTCTCACTCCTACTAGTGTATGTAATGTAACACACACCCATACAATGCACACCACCCCGTGATGTATTTCTCACTCCTACTAGTGAATGTAATGTAACACACACCCATACAATGCGCACCACCCCGTGATGTTTTTCTCACTCCTACTAGTGAATGTAATGTAACAAACACCCATACAATGCGCACCACCCCGTGATGTTTTTCTCACTGGTACTAGTGAATGTAATGTAACACACACCAATACAATGCGCACCACCCCGTGATATTTTTCTACCTCCTACGAGTGAAGCTAATGTAACACACACCCATACAATGCGCACCACCACGTGATGTTTTTCTCACTCCTACACGTGAATCTAATGTAACACACACCCATACAATGCGCACCACCTTGTGATGTTTTTCTCACTCCTACTAGTGAATGTAATGTAACACACACCCATACAATGCTCACCACCCCGTGATGTTTGTCTCACTCCTACTAGTGAATGTAATGTAACACACACCCATACAATGCGCACCACCCCGTGATGTTTTTCTCACTCCTACTAGTGAATGTAATGTAACACACACCCATACAATGCGCACCACCCCGTGATGTTTTTCTCACTCCTACTAGTGAATGTAATGTAACACACACCCATACAATGCGCACCACCCCGTGATGTTTTTCTCACTCCTACCAGTGAATGTAATGTAACACACACACATACAATGCGCACCACCCCGTGACGATTTTCTCACTCCTACTAGTGAATCTAATGTAACACACACCCATACAATGCGCACCACCCCGTGATGTTTTTCTCACTCCTACTAGTGAATCTAATGTAACACACACCCATACAATGCGCACCACCCCGTGATGTTTTTCTCACTCCTACTAGTGAATGTAATGGAACACACACCCATACAATGCGCAGCACCCCGTGATGTTTTTCTCACTCCTACTAGTGAACGTAATGTAACACACACCCATACAATGCGCACCACCCCGTGATGTTTTTCTCACTCCTACTAGTGAATGTAATGTAACACACACCCATACAATGCGCACCACCCGGTGATGTTTTTCTCACTCCTAGTAGTGAATGTAATGTAACACACACACATACAATGCGCACCACCCCGTGATGTTTTTCTCACTCCTTCTAGTGAATCTAATGTAACACACACCCATACAATGCGCACCACCCCGTGATGTTTTTCTCACTCCTACTAGTGAATCTAATGTAACACACACCCATACAATGCGCACACCCCGTGATGTTTTTCTCACTCCTACTAGTGAACGTAATGTAACACACACCCATACAATGCGCAGCACCCCGTGATGTTTTTCTCACTCCTACTAGTGAACGTAATGTAACACACACCCATACAATGCGCACCACCCCGTGATGTTTTTCTCACTCCTACTAGTGAACGTAATGTAACACACACCCATACAATGCGCACCACCCCGTGATGTTTTTCTCACTCCTACTAGTGAACGTAATGTAACACACACCCATACAATGCGCACCACCCCGTGATGTTTTTCTCACTCCTACTAGTGAATGTAATGTAACACACACCCATACAATGCGCACCACCCCGTGATGTTTTTCTCACTCCTACTAGTGAATGTAATGTAACACACACCCATACAATGCGCACCACCCCGTGATGTTTTTCTCACTCCTACTAGTGAATGTAATGTAACACACACCCATACAATGCGCACCACCCCGTGATGTTTTTCTCACTCCTACTAGTGAATGTAGTGTAACACACACCCATGAAATGCGCACCACCCCGTGATGTTTTTCTCACTCCTACTAGTGAATGTAATGTAACACACACCCATGAAATGCGCACCACCCCGTGATGTTTTTCTCACTCCTACTAGTGAATGTAATGTAACACACACCCATACAATGCGCACCACCCCGTGATGTTTTTCTCACTCCTACTAGTGAATGTAATGTAACACACACCCATACAATGCGCACCACCCCGTGATGTTTTTCTCACTCCTACTAGTGTATGTAATGTAACACACACCCATACAATGCGCACCACCCCGTGATGTTTTTCTCACTCCTACTAGTGAATCTGATGTAACACACACCCATACAATGCTCACCACCCCGTGATGTATTTCTCACTCCTACTAGTGAATCTGATGTAACACATACCCATACAATGCGCACCACCCCGTGATGTTTTTCTCACTCCTACTAGTGTATGTAATGTAACACACACCCATACAATGCGCACCACCCCGTGATGTTTTTCTCACTCCTACTAGTGAATGTAATGTAACACACACCCATACAATGCGCACCACCCCGTGATGTTTTTCTCACTCCTACTAGTGAATGTAATGTAACAAACACCCATACAATGCGCACCACCCCGTGATGTTTTTCTCACTCGTACTAGTGAATGTAATGTAACACACACCCATACAATGCACACCACCCCGTGATGTTTTTCTCCCTCCTACGAGTGAATCTAATGTAACACACACCCATACAATGCGCACCACCACGTGATGTTTTTCTCACTCCTACACGTGAATCTAATGTAACACACACCCATACAATGCGCACCACCCTGTGATGATTTTCTCACTCCTACTAGTGAATGTAATGTAACACACACCCATACAATGCGCACCACCCCGTGATGTTTTTGTCAATCCAACTAGTGAATGTAATGTAACACACACCCATACAATGCGCACCACCCCGTGATGTTTTTCTCACTCCTACTAGTGAATGTAATGTAACACACACCCATACAATGCGCACCACCCCGTGATGTTTTTCTCATTCCTACTAGTGAATGTAATGTAACACACACCCATACAATGCGCACCACCCGGTGATGTTTTTCTCACTCCTACTAGTGAATGTAATGTAACACACACACATACAATGCGCACCACCCCGTGATGTTTTTCTCACTCCTACTAGTGAATGTAATGTAACACACACCCATACAATGCGCACCACCCCGTGATGTTTTTCTCACTCCTACTAGTGAACATAATGTAACACACACCCATACAATGCGCAGCACCCCGTGATGTTTTTCTCACTGCTACTAGTGAACGTAATGTAACACACACCCATACAATGCGCACCACCCCGTGATGTTTTTCTCACTCCTACTAGTGAACGTAATGTAACACACACCCATACAATGCGCACCACCCCGTGATGTTTTTCTCACTCCTACTAGTGAACGTAATGTAACACACACCCATACAATGCGCACCACCCCGTGATGTTTTTCTCACTCCTACTAGTGAATGTAATGTAACAAACACCCATACAATGCGCACCACCCCGTGATGTTTTTCTCACTCCTACTAGTGAATGTAATGTAACACACACCCATACAATGCGCACCACCCCGTGATGTTTTTCTCACTCCTACTAGTGAATGTAGTGTAACACACACCCATACAATGCGCACCACCCCGTGATGTTTTTCTCACTCCTACTAGTGAATGTAGTGTAACACACACCCATGAAATGCTCACCACCCCGTGATGTTTTTCTCACTCCTACTAGTGAATGTAATGTAACACACACCCATACAATGCGCACCACCCCGTGATATTTTTCTCACTCCTACTAGTGAATGTAATGTAACACACACCCATACAATGCGCACCACCCCGTGATGTTTTTCTCACTCCTACTAGTGAATCTAATGTAACACACACATATACAATGCGCACCACCCCGTGATGTTTTTCTCACTCCTACTAGTGAATCTGATGTAACACACACCCATACAATGCGCACCACCCGTGATGTTTTTCTCACTCCTACTAGTGTATGTAATGTAACACACACCCATACAATGCGCACCACACCATGATGTTTTTCTCACTCGTACTAGTGAATGTAATGTAACACACACCCATACAATGCGCACCACCCCGTGATGTTTTTCTCACTCCTACTAGTGAATGTAATGTAACAAACACCCATACAATGCGCACCACCCCGTGATGTTTTTCTCACTCGTACTAGTGAATGTAATGTAACACACACCCATACAATGCGTACCACCCCGTGATGTTTTTCTCCCTCCTACGAGTGAATCTAATGTAACACACACCCATACAATGCGCACCACCACGTGATGTTTTTCTCACTCCTACACGTGAATCTAATGTAACACACACCCATACAATGCGCACCACCCCGTGATGTTTTTCTCACTCCTACTAGTGAATGTAATGTAATACACACCCATACAATGCGCACCACCCCGTGATGTTTTTCTCACTCCTACTAGTGAATGTAATGTAACACACACCCATAAAATGCGCACCACCCCGTGATGTTTTTCTCACTCCTACTAGTGAATGTAATGTAACACACACCCATACAATGCGCACCACCCCGTGATGTTTTTCTCACTGCTACTAGTGAATGTAATGTAACAAACACCCATACAATGCGCACCACCCGGTGATGTTTTTCTCACACCTACTAGTGAATGTAATGTAACACACACCCATACAATGCGCACCACCCCGTGATGTTTTTCTCACTCCTACTAGTGAATCTAATGTAACACACACCCATACAATGCGCACCACCCCGTGATGTTTTTCTCACTCCTACTAGTGAATGTAATGTAACACACACCCATACAATGCGAACCACCCCGTGATGTTTTTCTCACTCCTACTAGTGAATGTAGTGTAACACACACCCATGAAATGCGCACCACCCCGTGATGTTTTTCTCACTCCTACTAGTGAATGTAATGTAACACACACCCATACAATGCGCACCACCCCGTGATGTTTTTCTCACTCCTACTAGTGAATGTAGTGTAACACACACCCATGAAATGCGCACCACCCCGTGATGTTTTTCTCACTCCTACTAGTGAATCTAATGTAACACACACCCATACAATGCGCACCACCCCGTGATGTTTTTCTCACTCCTACTACTGAATCTAATGTAACACACACCCATACAATGCGCACCACCCCGTGATGTTTTTCTCACTCCTACTAGTGAA
The DNA here is from genome assembly GCF_034190915.1 of Cavia porcellus. Classification (NCBI taxonomy): domain Eukaryota; kingdom Metazoa; phylum Chordata; class Mammalia; order Rodentia; family Caviidae; genus Cavia; species Cavia porcellus. The sequence continues at coordinate 212,277 of NW_026947705.1, read as the reverse complement.
CGTAATGTAACACACACCCATACAATGGGCAGCACGCCGTGATGTTTTTCTCACTCCTACTAGTGAACGTAATGTAACACACACCCATACAATGCGCACCACGCCATGATGTTTTTCTCACTCCTACTAGTGAATGTAATGTAACACACACCCATACAATGCGCACCACCCCGTGATGTTTTTCTCACTCCTACTAGTGAATGTAATGTAACAAACACCCATACAATGCGCACCACCCGGTGATGTTTTTCTCACTCCTACTAGTGAATGTAATGTAACACACACCCATACAATGCGCACCACCCCGTGATGTTTTTCTCACTCCTACTAGTGAATGTAATGTAACACACACCCATACAATGCGCACCACCCCGTGATGTTTTTCTCACTCCTACTAGTGAATGTAATGTAACACACACCCATACAATGCGCACCACCCCGTGATGTTTTTCTCACTCCTACTAGTGAATGTAGTGTAACACACACCCATGAAATGCGCACCACCCCGTGATGTTTTTCTCACTCGTACTAGTGAATGTAATGTAACACACACCCATACAATGCGCACGACCCCGTGATGTTTTTCTCACTCCTACTAGTGAATGTAATGTAACACACACCCATACAATGCGCACCACCCCGTGATGTTTTTCTCACTCCTACTAGTGAATGTAATGTAACACACACCCATACAATGCACACCACCCCGTGATGTTTTTCTCACTCCTACTAGTGAATCTAATGTAACACACACCCATACAATGCTCACCACCACGTGATGTTTTTCTCACTCCTACTAGTGAATCTGATGTAACACATACCCATACAATGCGCACCACCCCGTGATGTTTTTCTCACTCCTACTAGTGTATGTAATGTAACACACACCCATACAATGCGCACCACCCCGTGATGTTTTTCTCACTCCTACTAGTGAATGTAATGTAACACACACCCATACAATGCGCACCACCCCGTGATGTTTTTCTCACTCCTACTAGTGAATGTAATGTAACAAACACCCATACAATGCGCACCACCCCGTGATGTTTTTCTCACTCCTACTAGTGAATGTAATGTAACACACACCCATACAATGCGCACCACCCCGTGATGTTTTTCTCACTCCTACTAGTGAATGTAATGTAACAAACACCCATACAATGCGCACCACCCCGTGATGTTTTTCTCACTCCTACTAGTGAATGTAATGTAACACACACCCATACAATGCGCACCACCCCGTGATGTTTTTCTCACTCCTACTAGTGAATGTAATGTAACACACACCCATACAATGCGCACCACCCGGTGATGTTTTTCTCACTCCTACTAGTGAATGTAATGTAACACACACACATACAATGCGCACCACCCCGTGATGTTTTTCTCACTCCTACTAGTGAATCTAATGTAACACACACCCATACAATGCGCACCACCCCGTGATGTTTTTCTCACTCCTACTAGTGAATCTAATGTAACACACACCCATACAATGCGCACCACCCCGTGATGTTTTTCTCACTCCTACTAGTGAACGTAATGTAACACACACCCATACAATGCGCAGCACCCCGTGATGTTTTTCTCACTCCTACTAGTGAACGTAATGTAACACACACCCATACAATGGGCACCACCCCGTGATGTTTTTCTCACTCCTACTAGTGAACGTAATGTAACACACACCCATACAATGCGCACCACCCCGTGATGTTTTTCTCACTCCTACTAGTGAACGTAATGTAACACACACCCATACAATGCGCACCACCCCGTGATGTTATTTCTCACTCCTACTAGTGAATGTAATGTAACACACACCCATACAATGCGCACCACCCCGTGATGTTTTTCTCACTCCTACTAGTGAATGTAATGTAACACACACCCATACAATGCGCACCACCCCGTGATGTTTTTCTCACTCCTACTAGTGAATGTAGTGTAACACACACCCATACAATGCGCACCACCCCGTGATGTTTTTCTCACTCCTACTAGTGAATGTAGTGTAACACACACCCATGAAATGCTCACCACCCCGTGATGTTTTTCTCACTCCTACTAGTGAATGTAATGTAACACACACCCATACAATGCGCACCACCCCGTGATATTTTTCTCACTCCTACTAGTGAATGTAATGTAACACACACCCATACAATGCGCACCACCCCGTGATGTTTTTCTCACTCCTACTAGTGAATTCTAATGTAACACACACATATACATATGCGCACCACCCCGTGATGTTTTTCTCACTCCTACTAGTGAATCTGACGTAACACACACCCATACAATGCGCACCACCCCGTGATGTTTTTCTCACTCCTACTAGTGTATGTAATGTAACACACACCCATACAATGCGCACCACACCATGATGTTTTTCTCACTCCTACTAGTGAATGTAATGTAACACACACCCATACAATGCGCACCACCCCGTGATGTTTTTCTCACTCCTACTAGTGAATGTAATGTAACAAACACCCATACAATGCGCACCACCCCGTGATGTTTTTCTCACTCGTACTAGTGAATGTAATGTAACACACACCCATACAATGCGTACCACCCCGTGATGTTTTTCTCCCTCCTACGAGTGAATCTAATGTAACACACACCCATACAATGCGCACCACCACGTGATGTTTTTCTCACTCCTACACGTGAATCTAATGTAACACACACCCATACAATGCGCACCACCCCGTGATGTTTTTCTCACTCCTACTAGTGAATGTAATGTAATACACACCCATACAATGCGCACCACCCCGTGATGTTTTTCTCACTCCTACTAGTGAATGTAATGTAACACACACCCATACAATGCGCACCACCCCGTGATGTTTTTCTCACTCCTACTAGTGAATGTAATGTAACACACACCCATACAATGCGCACCACCCCGTGATGTTTTTCTCACTGCTACTAGTGAATGTAATGTAACAAACACCCATACAATGCGCACCACCCGGTGATGTTTTTCTCACTCCTACTAGTGAATGTAATGTAACACACACCCATACAATGCGCACCACCCCGTGATGTTTTTCTCACTCCTACTAGTGAATCTAATGTAACACACACCCATACAATGCGCACCACCCCGTGATGTTTTTCTCACTCCTACTAGTGAATGTAATGTAACACACACCCATACAATGCGCACCACCCCGTGATGTTTTTCTCACTCCTACTAGTGAATGTAGTGTAACACACACCCATGAAATGCGCACCACCCCGTGATGTTTTTCTCACTCCTACTAGTGAATGTAATGTAACACACACCCATACAATGCGCACCACCCCGTGATGTTTTTCTCACTCCTACTAGTGAATGTAGTGTAACACACACCCATGAAATGCGCACCACCCCGTGATGTTTTTCTCACTCCTACTAGTGAATCTAATGTAACACACACCCATACAATGCGCACCACCCCGTGATGTTTTTCTCACTCCTACTACTGAATCTAATGTAACACACACCCATACAATGCCACCACCCCGTGATGTTTTTCTCACTCCTACTAGTGAACGTAATGTAACACACACCCATACAATGCGCAGCACGCCGTGATGTTTTTCTCACTCCTACTAGTGAACGTAATGTAACACACACCCATACAATGCGCACCACGCCATGATGTTTTTCTCACTCCTACTAGTGAATGTAATGTAACACACACCCATACAATGCGCACCACCCCGTGATGTTTTTCTCACTCCTACTAGTGAATGTAATGTAACAAACACCCATACAATGCGCACCACCCGGTGATGTTTTTCTCACTCCTACTAGTGAATGTAATGTAACACACACCCATACAATGCGCACCACCCCGTGATGTTTTTCTCACTCCTACTAGTGAATGTAATGTAACACACACCCATACAATGCGCACCACCCCGTGATGTTTTTCTCACTCCTACTAGTGAATGTAATGTAACACACACCCATACAATGCGCACCACCCCGTGATGTTTTTCTCACTCCTACTAGTGAATGTAGTGTAACACACACCCATGAATGCGCACCACCCCGTGATGTTTTTCTCACTCCTACTAGTGAATGTAATGTAACACACACCCATACAATGCGCACCACCCCGTGATGTTTTTCTCACTCCTACTAGTGAATGTAATGTAACACACACCCATACAATGCACACCACCCCCGTGATGTTTTTCTCACTCCTACTAGTGAATGTAATGTAACACACACCCATACAATGCACACCACCCCGTGATGTTTTTCTCACTCCTACTAGTGAATGTAATGTAACACACACCCATACAATGCGCACCACCCCGTGATGTTTTTCTCACTCCTACTAGTGAATGTAATGTAACAAACACCCATACAATGCGCACCACCCCGTGATGTTTTTCTCACTCCTACTAGTGAATGTAATGTAACACACACCCATACAATGCGCACCACCCCGTGATGTTTTTCTCACTCCTACTAGTGAATGTAATGTAACAAACACCCATACAATGCGCACCACCCCGTGATGTTTTTCTCACTCCTACTAGTGAATGTAATGTAACACACACCCATACAATGCGCACCACCCCGTGATGTTTTTCTCACTCCTACTAGTGAATGTAATGTAACACACACCCATACAATGCGCACCACCCGGTGATGTTTTTCTCACTCCTACTAGTGAATGTAATGTAACACACACACATACAATGCGCACCACCCCGTGATGTTTTTCTCACTCCTACTAGTGAATCTAATGTAACACACACCCATACAATGCGCACCACCCCGTGATGTTTTTCTCACTCCTACTAGTGAATCTAATGTAACACACACCCATACAATGCGCACCACCCCGTGATGTTTTTCTCACTCCTACTAGTGAACGTAATGTAACACACACCCATACAATGCGCAGCAACCCGTGATGTTTTTCTCACTCCTACTAGTGAACGTAATGTAACACACACCCATACAATGGCACCACCCCGTGATGTTTTTCTCACTCCTACTAGTGAACGTAATGTAACACACACCCATACAATGCGCACCACCCCGTGATGTTTTTCTCACTCCTACTAGTGAACGTAATGTAACACACACCCATACAATGCGCACCACCCCGTGATGTTTTTCTCACTCCTACTAGTGAATGTAATGTAACACACACCCATACAATGCGCACCACCCCGTGATGTTTTTCTCACTCCTACTAGTGAATGTAATGTAACACACACCCATACAATGCGCACCACCCCGTGATGTTTTTCTCACTCCTACTAGTGAATGTAGTGTAACACACACCCATACAATGCGCACCACCCCGTGATGTTTTTCTCACTCCTACTAGTGAATGTAGTGTAACACACACCCATGAAATGCTCACCACCCCGTGATGTTTTTCTCACTCCTACTAGTGAATGTAATGTAACACACACCCATACAATGCGCACCACCCCGTGATGTTTTTCTCACTCCTACTAGTGAATGTAATGTAACACACACCCATACAATGAGTACTATCCCGTGATGTTTTTCTCACTCCTACTAGTGAATGTAATGTAACACACACCCATACAATGCGCACCACCCCGTGATGTTTTTCTCACTCCTACTAGTGAATGTAATGTAACACACACCCATACAATGCGCACCACCCCGTGATGTTTTTCTCACTCCTACTAGTGAATGCAATGTAACACACAACCATACAATGCGCACCACCCCGTGATGTTTTTCTCACTGCCACTAGTGAATGTAATGTAACACACACCCATACAATGCGCACCACCCCGTGACGTTTTTCTCACTCCTACTAGTGAATGTAATGTAACACACACCCATACAATGCGCACCACCCCGTGATGTTTTTCTCACTGCTACTAGTGAATGTAATGTAACAAACACCCATACAATGCGCACCACCCGGTGATGTTTTTCTCACTCCTACTAGTGAATGTAATGTAACACACACCCATACAATGCGTACCACCCCGTGATGTTTTTCTCCCTCCTACGAGTGAATCTGATGTAACACACACCCATACAATGCGCACCACCACGTGATGTTTTTCTCACTCCTACACGTGAATCTAATGTAACACACACCCATACAATGCGCACCACCCTGTGATGTTTTTCTCACTCCTACTAGTGAATGTAATGGAACACACACCCATACAATGCGCACCACCCCGTGATGTTTTTCTCACTCCTACTAGTGAATGTAATGTAACACACACCCATACAATGCGCACCACCCCGTGATGTTTTTCTCACTCCTACTAGTGAATGTAATGTAACACACACCCATACAATGCGCACCACCCCGTGATGTTTTTCTCACTGCTACTAGGAAATGTAATGTAACAAACACCCATACAATGCGCACCACCCGGTGATGTTTTTCTCACTCCTACTACTGAATGTAATGTAACACACACCCATACAATGCGCACCACCCCGTGATGTTTTTCTCACTCCTACTAGTGAATCTAATGTAACACACACCCATACAATGCGCACCACCCCGTGATGTTTTTCTCACTCCTACTAGTGAATCTAATGTAACACACACCCATACAATGCGCACCACCCCGTGATGTTTTTCTCACTCCTACTAGTGAATGTAATGTAACACACACCCGTACAATGCGCACCACCCCGTGATGTTTTTCTCACTCCTACTAGTGAATGTAATGTAACACACACCCATACAATGCGCACCACCCCGTGATGTTTTTCTCACTCCTACTAGTGAATCTAATGTAACACACACCCATACGATGCGCACCACCTCGTGATGTTTTTCTCACTCCTACTAGTGAATGTAATGGAACACACACCCATACAATGCGCACCACCCCGTGATGTTTTTCTCACTCCTACTAGTGAATCTAATGTAACACACACCCATACAATGCGCAGCACCCCGTGATGTTTTTTTCACTCCTACTAGTGAATCTAATGTAACACACACCCATACAATGCGCACCACCCCGTGATGTTTTTCTCACTCCTACTAGTGAATGTAACACACACCCATACAATGCGCACCACCTCGTGATGTTTTTCTCACTCCTACTAGTGAATGTAATGGAACACACACCCATACAATGCGCACCACGCCGTGATGTTTTTCTCACTCCTACTAGGGAATCTAATGTAACACACACCCATACAATGCGCACCACCCCGTGATGTTTTTCTCACTCCTACTAGTGAATCTAATGTAACAAATACCCATACAATGCGCACCACCCCGTGATGTTTTTCTCACTCCTACTAGTGAATCTAAAGTAACACAAACCCATACAATGCGCACCACCCCGTGATGTTTTTCTCACTCCTACTAGTGAATGTAATGTAACACACACCCATACAATGCGCACCACCCCGTGATGTTTTTCTCACTCCTTCTAGTGAATCTAATGTAACACACACCCATACAATGCGCACCACCCCGTGATGTTTTTCTCACTCCTACTAGTGAATCTAATGTAACACACACCCATACAATGCGCACCACCCCGTGATGTTTTTCTCACTGCTACTAGTGAATGTAATGTAACAAACACCCATACAATGCGCACCACCCGGTGATGTTTTTCTCACTCCTACTAGTGAATGTAATGTAACACACACACATACAATGCGCACCACCCCGTGATGTTTTTCTCACTCCTACTAGTGAATCTAATGTAACACACACCCATACAATGCGCACCACCCCGTGATGTTTTTCTCACTCCTACTAGTGAATCTAATGTAACACACACCCATACAATGCGCACCACCCCGTGATGTTTTTCTCACTCCTACTACTGAATGTAATGTAACACACACCCATACAATGCGCACCACCCCGTGATGTTTTTCTCACTCCTACTAGTGAATGTAATGTAACACACACCCATACAATGCGCACCACCCCGTGATGTTTTTCTCACTCCTACTAGTGAATCTAATGTAACACACACCCATACGATGCGCACCACCTCGTGATGTTTTTCTCACTCCTACTAGTGAATGTAATGGAACACACACCCATACAATGCGCACCACCCCGTGATGTTTTTCTCACTCCTACTAGTGAATCTAATGTAACACACACCCATACAATGCGCACCACCCCGTGATGTTTTTCTCACTCCTACTAGTGAATCTAATGTAACACACACCCATACAATGCGCACCACCCCGTGATGTTTTTCTCACTCCTACTAGTGAATCTAATGTAACACAAACCCATACAATGCGCACCACCCCGTGATGTTTTTCTCACTCCTAGTAGTGAATGTAATGTAACACACACCCATAAAATGCGCACCACCTCGTGATGTTTTTCTCACTCCTACTAGTGAATGTAATGGAACACACACCCATACAATGCGCACCACGCCGTGATGTTTTTCTCACTCCTACTAGGGAATCTAATGTAACACACACCCATACAATGCGCACCACCCCGTGATGTTTTTCTCACTCCTACTAGTGAATCTAATGTAACAAATACCCATACAATGCGCACCACCCCGTGATGTTTTTCTCACTCCTACTAGTGAATCTAAAGTAACACAAACCCATACAATGCGCACCACCCCGTGAAGTTTTTCTCACTCCTACTAGTAAATGTAATGTAACACACACCCATACAATGCGCACCACCCCGTGATGTTTTTCTCACTCCTTCTAGTGAATCTAATGTAACACACACCCATACAATGCGCACCACCCCGTGATGTTTTTCTCACTCCTACTAGTGAATGTAATGTAACACACACCCATACAATGCGCACCACCCCGTGATGTTTTTCTCACTCCTACTAGTGAATCTGATGTAACACACACCCATACAATGCGCACCACCCCGTGATGTTTTTCTCACTCCTACTAGTGTATGTAATGTAACACACACCCATACAATGCGCACGACCCCGTGATGTTTTTCTCACTCCTACTAGTGAATGTAATGTAACACACACCCATACAATGCGCACCACCCCGTGATGTTTTTCTCACTCCTACTAGTGAATGTAATGTAACACACACCCATACAATGCGCACCACCCCGTGATGTTTTTCTCACTCGTACTAGTGAATGTAATGTAACACACACCCATACAATGCGCACGACCCCGTGATGTTTTTCTCCCTCCTACGAGTGAATCTAATGTAACACACACCCATACAATGCGCACCACCACGTGATGTTTTTCTCACTCCTACACGTGAATCTAATGTAACACACACCCATACAATGCGCACCACCCTGTGATGTTTTTCTCACTCCTACTAGTGAATGTAATGTAACACACACCCATACAATGCGCACCACCCCGTGATGTTTTTCTCACTCCTACTAGTGAATGTAATGTAACACACACCCATATAATGCGCACCACCCCGTGATGTTTTTCTCACTCCTACTAGTGAATGTAATGTAACACACACCCATACAATGCGCACCACCCCGTGATGTTTTTCTCAGTCCTACTAGTGAATGTAATGTAACACACACCCATACGAGGCGCACCACCCGGTGATGTTTTTCTCACTCCTACTAGTGAATGTAATGTAACACACACACATACAATGCGCACCACCCCGTGATGTTTTTCTCACTCCTACTAGTGAATCTAATGTAACACACACCCATACAATGCGCACCACCCCGTGATGTTTTTCTCACTCCTACTAGTGAATCTAATGTAACACACACCCATACAATGCGCACCACCCCGTGATGTTTTTCTCACTCCTACTAGTGAATGTAATGTAACACACACCCATACAATGCGCACCACCCCGTGATGTTTTTCTCACTCCTACTAGTGAATGTAGTGTAACACACACCCATACAATGCGCACCACCCCGTGATGTTTTTCTCACTCCTACTAGTGAATGTAGTGTAACACACACCCATGAAATGCTCACCACCCCGTGATGTTTTTCTCACTCCTACTAGTGAATGTAATGTAACACACACCCATACAATGCGCACCACCCCGTGATGTTTTTCTCACTTCTACTAGTGAATGTAATGTAACACACACCCATACAATGCGCACCACCCCGTGATGTTTTTCTCACTCCTACTAGTGAATCTAATGTAACACACACATATACAATGCGCACCACCCAGTGATGTTTTTCTCACTCCTACTAGTGAATCTGATGTAACACACACCCATACAATGCGCACCACCCCGTGATGTTTTTCTCACTCCTACTAGTGTATGTAATGTAACACACACCCATACAATGCGCACCACCCCATGATGTTTTTCTCACTCCTACTAGTGAATGTAATGTAACACACACCCATACAATGCGCACCACCCCGTGATGTTTTTCTCACTCCTACTAGTGAATGTAATGTAACAAACACCCATACAATGCGCACCACCCCGTGATGTTTTTCTCACTCGTACTAGTGAATGTAATGTAACACATACCCATACAATGCGCACCACCCCGTGATGTTTTTCTCCCTCCTACGAGTGAATCTAATGTAACACACACCCATACAATGCGCACCACCACGTGATGTTTTTCTCACTCCTACACGTGAATCTAATGTAACACACACCCATACAATGCGCACCACCCTGTGATGTTTTTCTCACTCCTACTAGTGAATGTAATGTAACACACACCCATACAATGCGCACCACCCCGTGATGTTTTTCTCACTCCTACTAGTGAATGTAATGTAACACACACCCATACAATGCGCACCACCCGGTGATGTTTTTCTCACTCCTACTAGTGAATGTAATGTAACACACACCCATACAATGCGCACCACCCCGTGATGTTTTTCTCACTGCTACTAGTGAATGTAATGTAACAAACACCCATACAATGCGCACCACCCAGTGATGTTTATCTCACTCCTACTAGTGAATGTAATGTAACACACACCCATACAATGCGCACCACCCCGTGATGTTTTTCTCACTCCTACTAGTGAATCTAATGTAACACACACCCATACAATGCGCACCACCCCGTGATGTTTTTCTCACTCCTACTAGTGAATGTAGTGTCACACACACCCATACAATGCGCACCACCCCGTGATGTTTTTCTCACTCCTACACGTGAATCTAATGTAACACACACCCATACAATGCGCACCAGCCCGTGATGTTTTTATCACTCCTACTAGTGAATGTAATGTAACACACACCCATACAATGCGCACCACCCCATGATGTTTTTCTCACTCCTACTATTGAATGTAATGTAACACACACCCATACAATGCGCACCACCCCGTGATGTTTTTCTCACTCCTACTAGTGAATGTAATGGAACACACACCCATACAATGCGCACCACCCCGTGATGTTTTTCTCACTCCTACTAGTGAATCTAATGTAACACACACCCATACAATGCGCAGCACCCCGTGATGTTTTTCTCACTCCTACTAGTGAATCTAATGTAACACACACCCATACAATGCGCACCACCCCGTGATGTTTTTCTCACTCCTACTAGTGAATGTAACACACACCCATACAATGCGCACCACCTCGTGATGTTTTTCTCACTCCTACTAGTGAATGTAATGGAACACACACCCATACAATGCGCACCACGCCGTGATGTTTTTCTCACTCCTACTAGGGAATCTAATGTAACACACACCCATACAATGCGCACCACCCCGTGATGTTTTTCTCACTCCTACTAGTGAATCTAATGTAACAAATACCCATACAATGCGCACCACCCCGTGATGTTTTTCTCACTCCTACTAGTGAATCTAAAGTAACACAAACCCATACAATGCGCACCACCCCGTGATGTTTTTCTCACTCCTACTAGTGAATGTAATGTAACACACACCCATACAATGCGCACCACCCCGTGATGTTTTTCTCACTCCTTCTAGTGAATCTAATGTAACACACACCCATACAATGCGCACCACCCCGTGATGTTTTTCTCACTCCTACTAGTGAATCTAATGTAACACACACCCATACAATGCGCACCACCCCGTGATGTTTTTCTCACTGCTACTAGTGAATGTAATGTAACAAACACCCATACAATGCGCACCACCCGGTGATGTTTTTCTCACTCCTACTAGTGAATGTAATGTAACACACACACATACAATGCGCACCACCCCGTGATGTTTTTCTCACTCCTACTAGTGAATCTAATGTAACACACACCCATACAATGCGCACCACCCCGTGATGTTTTTCTCACTCCTACTAGTGAATCTAATGTAACACACACCCATACAATGCGCACCACCCCGTGATGTTTTTCTCACTCCTACTACTGAATGTAATGTAACACACACCCATACAATGCGCACCACCCCGTGATGTTTTTCTCACTCCTACTAGTGAATGTAATGTAACACACACCCATACAATGCGCACCACCCCGTGATGTTTTTCTCACTCCTACTAGTGAATCTAATGTAACACACACCCATACGATGCGCACCACCTCGTGATGTTTTTCTCACTCCTACTAGTGAATGTAATGGAACACACACCCATACAATGCGCACCACCCCGTGATGTTTTTCTCACTCCTACTAGTGAATCTAATGTAACACACACCCATACAATGCGCACCACCCCGTGATGTTTTTCTCACTCCTACTAGTGAATCTAATGTAACACACACCCATACAATGCGCACCACCCCGTGATGTTTTTCTCACTCCTACTAGTGAATCTAATGTAACACAAACCCATACAATGCGCACCACCCCGTGATGTTTTTCTCACTCCTAGTAGTGAATGTAATGTAACACACACCCATAAAATGCGCACCACCTCGTGATGTTTTTCTCACTCCTACTAGTGAATGTAATGGAACACACACCCATACAATGCGCACCACGCCGTGATGTTTTTCTCACTCCTACTAGGGAATCTAATGTAACACACACCCATACAATGCGCACCACCCCGTGATGTTTTTCTCACTCCTACTAGTGAATCTAATGTAACAAATACCCATACAATGCGCACCACCCCGTGATGTTTTTCTCACTCCTACTAGTGAATCTAAAGTAACACAAACCCATACAATGCGCACCACCCCGTGAAGTTTTTCTCACTCCTACTAGTAAATGTAATGTAACACACACCCATACAATGCGCACCACCCCGTGATGTTTTTCTCACTCCTTCTAGTGAATCTAATGTAACACACACCCATACAATGCGCACCACCCCGTGATGTTTTTCTCACTCCTACTAGTGAATGTAATGTAACACACACCCATACAATGCGCACCACCCCGTGATGTTTTTCTCACTCCTACTAGTGAATCTGATGTAACACACACCCATACAATGCGCACCACCCCGTGATGTTTTTCTCACTCCTACTAGTGTATGTAATGTAACACACACCCATACAATGCGCACGACCCCGTGATGTTTTTCTCACTCCTACTAGTGAATGTAATGTAACACACACCCATACAATGCGCACCACCCCGTGATGTTTTTCTCACTCCTACTAGTGAATGTAATGTAACACACACCCATAAAATGCGCACCACCCCGTGATGTTTTTCTCACTCGTACTAGTGAATGTAATGTAACACACACCCATACAATGCGCACGACCCCGTGATGTTTTTCTCCCTCCTACGAGTGAATCTAATGTAACACACACCCATACAATGCGCACCACCACGTGATGTTTTTCTCACTCCTACACGTGAATCTAATGTAACACACACCCATACAATGCGCACCACCCTGTGATGTTTTTCTCACTCCTACTAGTGAATGTAATGTAACACACACCCATACAATGCGCACCACCCCGTGATGTTTTTCTCACTCCTACTAGTGAATGTAATGTAACACACACCCATATAATGCGCACCACCCCGTGATGTTTTTCTCACTCCTACTAGTGAATGTAATGTAACACACACCCATACAATGCGCACCACCCCGTGATGTTTTTCTCAGTCCTACTAGTGAATGTAATGTAACACACACCCATACGAGGCGCACCACCCGGTGATGTTTTTCTCACTCCTACTAGTGAATGTAATGTAACACACACACATACAATGCGCACCACCCCGTGATGTTTTTCTCACTCCTACTAGTGAATCTAATGTAACACACACCCATACAATGCGCACCACCCCGTGATGTTTTTCTCACTCCTACTAGTGAATCTAATGTAACACACACCCATACAATGCGCACCACCCCGTGATGTTTTTCTCACTCCTACTAGTGAATGTAATGTAACACACACCCATACAATGCGCACCACCCCGTGATGTTTTTCTCACTCCTACTAGTGAATGTAGTGTAACACACACCCATACAATGCGCACCACCCCGTGATGTTTTTCTCACTCCTACTAGTGAATGTAGTGTAACACACACCCATGAAATGCTCACCACCCCGTGATGTTTTTCTCACTCCTACTAGTGAATGTAATGTAACACACACCCATACAATGCGCACCACCCCGTGATGTTTTTCTCACTTCTACTAGTGAATGTAATGTAACACACACCCATACAATGCGCACCACCCCGTGATGTTTTTCTCACTCCTACTAGTGAATCTAATGTAACACACACATATACAATGCGCACCACCCAGTGATGTTTTTCTCACTCCTACTAGTGAATCTGATGTAACACACACCCATACAATGCGCACCACCCCGTGATGTTTTTCTCACTCCTACTAGTGTATGTAATGTAACACACACCCATACAATGCGCACCACCCCATGATGTTTTTCTCACTCCTACTAGTGAATGTAATGTAACACACACCCATACAATGCGCACCACCCCGTGATGTTTTTCTCACTCCTACTAGTGAATGTAATGTAACAAACACCCATACAATGCGCACCACCCCGTGATGTTTTTCTCACTCGTACTAGTGAATGTAATGTAACACATACCCATAGAATGCGCACCACCCCGTGATGTTTTTCTCCCTCCTACGAGTGAATCTAATGTAACACACACCCATACAATGCGCACCACCACGTGATGTTTTTCTCACTCCTACACGTGAATCTAATGTAACACACACCCATACAATGCGCACCACCCTGTGATGTTTTTCTCACTCCTACTAGTGAATGTAATGTAACACACACCCATACAATGCGCACCACCCCGTGATGTTTTTCTCACTCCTACTAGTGAATGTAATGTAACACACACCCATACAATGCGCACCACCCGGTGATGTTTTTCTCACTCCTACTAGTGAATGTAATGTAACACACACCCATACAATGCGCACCACCCCGTGATGTTTTTCTCACTGCTACTAGTGAATGTAATGTAACAAACACCCATACAATGCGCACCACCCAGTGATGTTTATCTCACTCCTACTAGTGAATGTAATGTAACACACACCCATACAATGCGCACCACCCCGTGATGTTTTTCTCACTCCTACTAGTGAATCTAATGTAACACACACCCATACAATGCGCACCACCCCGTGATGTTTTTCTCACTCCTACTAGTGAATGTAGTGTCACACACACCCATACAATGCGCACCACCCCGTGATGTTTTTCTCACTCCTACACGTGAATCTAATGTAACACACACCCATACAATGCGCACCAGCCCGTGATGTTTTTATCACTCCTACTAGTGAATGTAATGTAACACACACCCATACAATGCGCACCACCCCATGATGTTTTTCTCACTCCTACTATTGAATGTAATGTAACACACACCCATACAATGCGCACCACCCCGTGATGTTTTTCTCACTCCTACTAGTGAATCTAATGTAACACACAACCATACAATGCGCACCACCCCGTGATGTTTTTCTCACTCCTACTAGTGAATGTAATGTAACACACACCCATACAATGCGCACCACCCCGTGTTGTTTTTCTCACTCCTACTAGTGAATGTAGTGTAACACACACCCATACAATGCGCACCACCCCGTGATGTTTTTCTCACTCCTACTAGTGAATGTAATGTAACACACACCCATACAATGCGCACCACCCCGTGATGTTTTTCTCACTCCTACTAGTGAATGTAATGTAACACACACCCATACAATGCGCACCACCCCGTGATGTTTTTCTCACTCCTACTAGTGAATGTAATGTAACACACACCCATACAATGCGCACCACCCGGTGATGTTTTTCTCACTGCTACTAGTGAATCTAATGTAACACACACCCATACAATGCGCACCACCCCGTGATGTTTTTCTCACTCCTACTAGTGAATGTAGTGTCACACACACCCATACAATGCGCACCACCCCGTGATGTTTTTCTCACTCCTACACGTGAATCTAATGTAACACACACCCATACAATGCGCACCAGCCCGTGATGTTTTTATCACTCCTACTAGTGAATGTAATGTAACACACACCCATACAATGCGCACCACCCCATGATGTTTTTCTCACTCCTACTATTGAATGTAATGTAACACACACCCATACAATGCGCACCACCCCGTGATGTTTTTCTCACTCCTACTAGTGAATCTAATGTAACACACAACCATACAATGCGCACCACCCCGTGATGTTTTTCTCACTCCTACTAGTGAATGTAATGTAACACACACCCATACAATGCGCACCACCCCGTGTTGTTTTTCTCACTCCTACTAGTGAATGTAGTGTAACACACACCCATACAATGCGCACCACCCCGTGTTGTTTTTCTCACTCCTACTAGTGAATGTAGTGTAACACACACCCATACAATGCGCACCACCCCGTGATGTTTTTCTCACTCCTACTAGTGAATGTAATGTAACACACACGCATACAATGCGCACCACCCCGTGATGTTTTTCTCACTCCTACTAGTGAATGAAATGTAACACACACCCATACAATGCGCACCACCCCGTGATGTTTTTCTCACTCCTACTAGTGAATCTAATGTAACACACACCCATACAATGCGCACCACCCCGTGATGTTTTTCTCACTCCTACTAGTGAATGTAATGTAACACACACCCATACAATGCGCACCACCCCGTGATGTTTTTCTCACTCCTACTAGTGAATGTAATGTAACACACACCCATACAATGCGAACCACCCCGTGATGTTTTTCTCACTCCTACTAGTGAATGTAATGTAACACACACCCATACAATGCGCACCACCCCGTGATGTTTTTCTCACTCCTACTAGTGAATGTAATGTAACACACACCCATACAATGCGCACCACCGCGTGATGTTTTTCTCACTCCTACTAGTGAATGTAATGTAAAACACACCCATACAATGCGCACCCCCGCGTGATGTTTTTCTCACTCCTACTAGTGAATGTAATGTAAAACACACCCATACAATGCGCACCACCGAGTGATGTTTTTCTCACTCCTACTAGTGAATGTAATGTAACACACACCCATACAATGCGCACCACCACGTGATGTTTTTCTCACTCCTACTAGTGAATGTAATGTAACACACACCCATACAATGCGCACCACCCCGTGATGTTTTTCTCACTCCTACTAGTGAATGTAATGTAACACACACCCATACAATGCGCACCACACCGTGATGTTTTTCTCCCTCCTACTAGTGAATGTAATGTAACACACACCCATACAATGCGCACCACCCCGTGATGTTTTTCTCACTCCTACTAGTGAATCTAATGTAACACACACCCATACAATGCGCACCACCCCGTGATGTTTTTGTCACTCCTACTAGTGAATGTAATGTAACACACACCCATACAATGCGCACCACCCCGTGATGTTTTTCTCACTCCTACTAGTGAATGTAATGTAACACACACCCATACAATGCGCACCACCCCGTGTTTTTCTCACTCCTCCTAGTGTATGTAATGTAACACACACCCATACAATGCGCACCACCCCGTGATGTTTTTCTCACTCCTCCTAGTGAATGTAATGTAACACACACCCATACAATGCGCACCACCCCGTGATGTTTTTCTCACTCCTACTAGTGAATGTAATGTAACACACACCCATACAATGCGCACCACCCCGTGACGTTTTTCTCGCTCCTACTAGTGAATGTAATGTAACACACACCCATACAATGCGCACCACCCCGTGACGTTTTTCTCACTCCTACTAGTGAATGTAATGTAACACACACCCATACAATGCGCACCACCCGGTGATGTTTTTCTCACTCCTACTAGTGAATGTAATGTAACACACACCCACACAATGCGCACCACCCCGTGATGTTTTTCTCACTCCTACTAGTGAATGTAATGTAACACACACCCATACAATGCGCACCACCCCGTGATGTTTTTCTCACTCCTACTAGTGAATCTTATGTAACACACACCCATACAATGCGCACCACCCCGTGATGTTTTTCTCACTCCTACTAGTGAATCTAACGTAACACACACCCATACAATGCGCACCACCCCGTGATGTTTTTGTCACTCCTACTAGTGAATGTAATGTAACACACACCCATACAATGCGCACCACCACGTGATGTTTTTCTCACTCCTACTAGTGAATGTAATGTAACACACACCCATACAATGCGCAACACCCCGTGATGTTTTTCTCACTCCTACTAGTGAATGTAATGTAACACACACCCATACAATGCGCACCACCCCGTGATGTTTTTCTCACTCCTACTAGTGAATGTAATGTAACACACACCCATACAATGCGCACCACCCCGTGATGTTTTTCTCACTCCTACTAGTGAATGTAATGTAACACACACCCATACAATGCGCACCACCCCGTGATGTTTTTCTCCCTCCTACTAGTGAATCTAATGTAACACACACCCATACAATGCGCACCACCCCGTGATGTTTTTCTCACTCCTACACGTGAATCTAATGTAACACACACCCATACAATGCGCACCAGCCCGTGATGTTTTTATCACTCCTACTAGTGAATGTAATGTAACACACACCCATACAATGCGCACCACCCCGTGATGTTTTTCTCACTCCTACTATTGAATGTAATGTAACACACACCCATACAATGCGCACCACCCCGTGATGTTTTTCTCACTCCTACTAGTGAATGTAATGTAACACACAACCATACAATGCGCACCACCCCGTGATGTTTTTCTCACTCCTACTAGTGAATGTAATGTAACAAACACCCATACAATGCGCACCACCCCGTGATGTTTTTTTCACTAGTACTAGTGAACGTAATGTAACACACACCCATACAATGCGCACCACCCCGTGATGTTTTTCTCACTCCTACTAGTGAATGTAATGTAACACACACCCATACAATGCGCACCACCCCGTGACGTTTTTCTCGCTCCTACTAGTGAATGTAATGTAACACACAACCATACAATGCGCACCACCCCGTGATGTTTTTCTCACTCCTACTAGTGAATGTAATGTAACACACACCCATACAATGCGCACCACCCCGTGATGTTTTTCTGACTCCTACTAGTGAATGTAATGTAACACACACCCATAAAATGCGCACCACCCCGTGATGTTTTTCTCACTCCTACTAGTGAATGTAATGTAACACACACCCATACAATGCGCACCACCCGGTGATGTTTTTCTCACTCCTACTAGTGAATGTAATGTAACACACACCCACACAATGCGCACCACCCCGTGATGTTTTTCTCACTCCTACTAGTGAATGTAATGTAACACACACCCATACAATGCGCACCACCCCGTGATGTTTTTCTCACTCCTACTAGTGAATCTTATGTAACACACACCCATACAATGCGCACCACCCCGTGAAGTTTTTCTCACTCCTACTAGTGAATCTAACGTAACACACACCCATACAATGCGCACCACCCCGTGATGTTTTTCTCACTCCTACTAGTGAATGTAATGTAACACACACCCATACAATGCGCACCACCACGTGATG
Source organism: Cavia porcellus (assembly GCF_034190915.1). Lineage (NCBI taxonomy): Eukaryota > Metazoa > Chordata > Mammalia > Rodentia > Caviidae > Cavia > Cavia porcellus. The sequence continues at coordinate 192,346 of NW_026947705.1, read as the reverse complement.
TTTTTCTCACTCCTACTAGTGAATGTAATGTAACACACACCCATACAATGCGCACCACCCCGTGATGTTTTTCTCACTCCTACTAGTGAATGTAATGTAACACACACCCATACAATGCGCACCACCCCGTGATGTTTTTCTCACTCCTACTAGTGAATGTAATGTAACACACACCCATACAATGCGCACCACCCCGTGATGTTTTTCTCACTCCTACTAGTGAATGTAATGTAACACACACCCATACAATGCGCACCACCCGGTGATGTTTTTCTCACTCCTACTAGTGAATGTAATGTAACAAACACCCATACAATGCGCACCACCCCGTGATGTTTTTCTCACTAGTACTAGTGAACGTAATGTAACACACACCCATACAATGCGCACCACCCCGTGATGTTTTTCTCACTCCTACTAGTGAATGTAATGTAACACACACCCATACAATGCGCACCACCCCGTGATGTTTTTCTCACTCCTACTAGTGAATCTAATGTAACACACACCCATACAATGCGCACCACCCCGTGATGTTTTTCTCACTCCTACACGTGAATCTAATGTAACACTCACCCATACAATGCGCACCAGCCCGTGATGTTTTTATCACTCCTACTAGTGAATGTAATGTAACACACACCCATACAATGCGCACCACCCCATGATGTTTTTCTCACTCCTACTATTGAATGTAATGTAACACACACCCATACAATGCGCACCACCCCGTGATGTTTTTCTCACTCCTACTAGTGAATGTAATGTAACACACAACCATACAATGCGCACCACCCCGTGATGTTTTTCTCACTCCTACTAGTGAATGTAATGTAACAAACACCCATACAATGCGCACCACCCCGTGATGTTTTTCTCACTAGTACTAGTGAACGTAATGTAACACACACCCATACAATGCGCACCACCCCGTGATGTTTTTCTCACTCCTACTAGTGAATGTAATGTAACACACACCCATACAATGCGCACCACCCCGTGATGTTTTTCTCACTCCTACTAGTGAATGTAGAGTAACACACACCCATACAATGCGCACCACCCCGTGATGTTTTTCTCACTCCTACTAGTGAATGTAATGTAACACACACACATACAATGCGCACCACCCCGTGATGTTTTTCTCACTCCTACTAGTGAATGTAATGTAACACACACCCATACAATGCGCACCACCCCGTGATGTTTTTCTCATTCCTACTAGTGAATGTAATGTAACACACACCCATACAATGTGAACCACCCCGTGATGTTTTTCTCACTCCTACTAGTGAATGTAATGTAACACACACCCATACAATGCGCAACACCCCGTGATGTTTTTCTCACTCCTACTAGTGAATGTAATGTAACACACACCAATACAATGCGCACCACCCCGTGATGTTTTTCTCACTCCTACTAGTGAATGTAATGTAACACACACCCATACAATGCGCACCACCCGGTGATGTTTTTCTCACTCCTACTAGTGAATGTAATGTAACACACACCCATACAATGCGCACCACCCCGTGATGTTTTTCTCACTCCTACTAGTGAATGTAATGTAACACACACCCATACAATGCGCACCACCCTGTGATGTTTTTCTCACTCCTACTAGTGAATGTAATGTAACACACACCCATACAATGCGCACCACCACGTGATGTTTTTTTCACTCCTACTAGTGAATCTAATGTAACACACACCCCTACAATGCGCACCACCCCGTGATGTTTTTCTCACTCCTACTAGTGAATGTAATGTAACACACACCCATACAATGCGAACCACCCCGTGATGTTTTTCTCACTCCTACTAGTGAATCTAATGTAACACACACCCATACAATGCGCACCACCCCGTGATGTTTTTTTCACTCCTACTAGTGAATGTAATGTAACACACACCCATACAATGCGCACCACCCCGTGATGTTTTTCTCACTCCTACTAGTGAATGTAATGTAACACACACCCATACAATGCGCACCACCCCGTGATGTTTTTCTCACTCCTACTAGTGAACGTAATGTAACACACACCCATACAATGCGCACCACCCCGTGATGTTTTTCTCACTCCTACTAGTGAACGTAATGTAACACACACCCATACAATGCGCACCACCCCGTGATGTTTCTCTCACTCCTACTAGTGAAGGTAATGTAACACACACCCATACAATGCGCACCACCCCGTGATGTTTTTCTCACTCCTACTAGTGAATGTAATGTAACACACACCCATACAATGCGCACCACCCCGTGATGTTTTTCTCACTCCTACTAGTGAATGTAATGTAACACACACCCATACAATGCGCACCACCCCGTGATGTTTTTCTCACCCTTCTAGTGAATGTAATGTAAGACACACCCATGAAATGCGCACCACCCCGTGATGTTTTTCTCACTCCTACTAGTGAATGTAATGTAACACACCCCCATACAATGCGCACCACCCCGTGATGTTTTTCTCACTCCTACTAGTGAATGTAATGTAACACACACCCATACAATGCGCACCACCCCGTGATGTATTTCTCACTCCTACTAGTGAATCTAATGTAACACACACCCATAAAAAGCGCACCACCCCGTGATGTTTTTCTCACTCCTGCTAGTGAATGTAATGTAACACACACCCATACAATGCGCACCACCCCGTGATGTTTTTCAGAAACCTGTCCTACATTGCCACTGCATTTTCCCTGACCTCCCCATGCTGACCACGTGCGGTGCTTTTCTCCATCCTACATTGCCACTCACTGCCTATCCTAATTCCGACCATCCGATTCACACGACCCCGTGATGTTTTTCTCACTCCTACTCGTGAATGTAATGTAACACACACCCATACAATGCGCACCACCGCGTGATGTTTTTCTCACTCCTACTAGTGAATGTAATGTAACACACACCCATACAATGCGCACCACCCCGTGATGTTTTTCTCACTCCTACTAGTGAATGTAATGTAACACACACCCATACAATGCGCACCACCCCGTGATGTTTTTCTCACTCCTACTAGTGAATGTAATGTAACACACACCCATACAATGCGCACCACCCCGTGATGTTTTTCTCACTCCTACACGTGAATCTAATGTAACACACACCCATACAATGCGCACCACCCCGTGATGTTTTTCTCACTCCTACTAGTGAATGTAATGTAACACACACCCATACAATGCGCACCACCCCGTGATGTTTTTCTCACTCCTACACGTGAATCTAATGTAACACACACCCATACAATGCGCACCACCCCGTGATGTTTTTCTCACTCCTACTAGTGAATGTAATGTAACCCACACCCATACAATGCGAACCACCCCGTGATGTTTTTCTCACTCCTACTAGTGAATGTAATGTAACACACACCGATACAATGCGCACCACCCCGTGATGTTTTTCTCACTCCTACTAGTGAATGTAATGTAACACACACCCATACAATGCGCACCACCCCGTGATGTTTTTCTCACTCCTACTAGTGAATGTAATGTAACACACACCCATACAATGCGCACCACCCGGTGATGTTTTTCTCACTCCTACTAGTGAATGTAATGTAACACACATCCATACAATGCGCACCACCCCGTGATGTTTTTCTCACTCCTACTAGTGAATGTAATGTAACACACACCCATGCAATGCGCACCACCCCGTGATGTTTTTCTCACTCCTACTAGTGAATCTAATGTAACACACACCCATGCAATGCGCACCACCCCGTGATGTTTTTCTCACTCCTACTAGTGAATCTAATGTAACACACACCCATACAATGCACACCACCCCGTGGTGTTTTTCTCACTCCTACTAGTGAATGTAATGTAACACACACCCATACAATGCGCACCACCCCGTGAAGTTTTTCTCACTCCTACTAGTGAATGTAATGTAACACACACCCATACAATGCGCACCACCCCGTGATGTTTTTCTCACTCCTACTAGTGAATGTAATGTAACACACACCCATACAATGCGCACCACCCCGTGATGTTTTTCTCACTCCTACTAGTGAATGTAATGTAACACACACCCATACAATGCGCACCACCCCGTGATGTTTTTCTCACTCCTACTAGTGAATGTAATGTAACACACACCCATACAATGCGCACCACTCCGTGATGTTTTTCTCACTCCTACTAGTGAATGTAATGTAACACACACCCATACATTGCGCACCACCCCGTGATGTTTTTCTCACTCCTACTAGTGAATGTAATGTAACACACACCCATACAATGCGCACCACCCCGTGATGTTTTTCTCACTCCTACTAGTGAACGTAATGTAACACACACCCATACAATGCGCACCACCCCGTGATGTTTTTCTCACTCCTACTAGTGAACGTAATGTAACACACACCCATACAATGCGCACCACCCCGTGATGTTTTTCTCACTCCTACTAGTGAAGGTAATGTAACACACACCCACAAAATGCGCACCACCCCGTGATGTTTTTCTCACTCCTACTAGTGAATGTAATGTAACACACACCCATAAAATGCGCACCACCCCGTGATGTTTTTCTCACTCCTACTAGTGAATGTAATGTAACACACACCCATACAATGCGCACCACCCCGTGATGTTTTTCTCACCCTTCTAGTGAATGTAATGTAAGACACACCCATGAAATGCGCACCACCCCGTGATGTTTTTCTCACTCCTACTAGTGAATGTAATGTAACACACTCCCATACAATGCGCACCACCCCGTGATGTTTTTCTCACTCCTACTAGTGAATGTAATGTAACACACACCCATACAATGCGCACCACCCCGTGATGTTTTTCTCACTCCTACTAGTGAATGTAATGTAACACACACCCATACAATGCGCACCACCCCGTGATGTTTTTCTCACTCCTACTAGTGAATCTTATGTAAAACACACCCATACAAAGCGCACCACCCCGTGATGTTTTTCTCACTCCTACTAGTGGGTCTGATGTAACACACACCCATACAATGCGCACCACCCCGTGATGTTTTTCTCACTCCTGCTAGTGAATGTAATGTAACACACACCCATACAATGCGCACCACCCCGTGATGTTTTTCTCACTCCTCCTAGTGAATGTAATGTAACACACACCCATACAATGCGCACCACCCCGTGATGTTTTTCTCACTCCTACTAGTGAATCTAATGTAACACACACCCATACAATGCGCACCACCCCGTGATGTTTTTCTCACTCCTACTAGTGAATGTAATGTAACACACACCCATACAATGCGCACCACCCCGTGATGTTTTTCTCACTCCTACACGTGAATCTAATGTAACACACACCCATACAATGCGCACCACCCCGTGATGTTTTTCTCACTCCTACTAGTGAATGTAATGTAACACACACCCATACAATGCGCACCACCCCGTGATGTTTTTCTCACTCCTACACGTGAATCTAATGTAACACACACCCATACAATGCGCACCACCCCGTGATGTTTTTCTCACTCCTACTAGTGAATGTAATGTAACCCACACCCATACAATGCGAACCACCCCGTGATGTTTTTCTCACTCCTACTAGTGAATGTAATGTAACACACACCCATACAATGCGCACCACCCCGTGATGTTTTTCTCACTCCTACTAGTGAATGTAATGTAACACACACCCATACAATGCGCACCACCCCGTGATGTTTTTCTCACTCCTACTAGTGAATGTAATGTAACACACACCCATACAATGCGCACCACCCGGTGATGTTTTTCTCACTCCTACTAGTGAATGTAATGTAACACACATCCATACAATGCGCACCACCCCGTGATGTTTTTCTCACTCCTACTAGTGAATGTAATGTAACACACACCCATACAATGCGCACCACCCCGTGATGTTTTTCTCACTCCTACTAGTGAATCTAATGTAACACACACCCATGCAATGCGCACCACCCCGTGATGTTTTTCTCACTCCTACTAGTGAATCTAATGTAACACACACCCATACAATGCACACCACCCCGTGGTGTTTTTCTCACTCCTACTAGTGAATGTAATGTAACACACACCCATACAATGCGCACCACCCCGTGAAGTTTTTCTCACTCCTACTAGTGAATGTAATGTAACACACACCCATACAATGCGCACCACCCCGTGATGTTTTTCTCACTCCTACTAGTGAATGTAATGTAACACACACCCATACAATGCACACCACCCCGTGATGTTTTTCTCACTCCTACTAGTGAATGTAATGTAACACACACCCATACAATGCGCACCACCCCGTGATGTTTTTCTCACTCCTACTAGTGAATGTAATGTAACACACACCCATACAATGCGCACCACTCCGTGATGTTTTTCTCACTCCTACTAGTGAATGTAATGTAACACACACCCATACATTGCGCACCACCCCGTGATGTTTTTCTCACTCCTACGAGTGAATGTTATGTAACACACACCCATACAATGCGCACCACCCCGTGATGTTTTTCTCACTCCTACTAGTGAACGTAATGTAACACACACCCATACAATGCGCACCACCCCGTGATGTTTTTCTCACTCCTACTAGTGAACGTAATGTAACACACACCCATACAATGCGCACCACCCCGTGATGTTTTTCTCACTCCTACTAGTGAAGGTAATGTAACACACACCCACAAAATGCGCACCACCCCGTGATGTTTTTCTCACTCCTACTAGTGAATGTAATGTAACACACACCCATAAAATGCGCACCACCCCGTGATGTTTTTCTCACTCCTACTAGTGAATGTAATGTAACACACACCCATACAATGCGCACCACCCCGTGATGTTTTTCTCACCCTTCTAGTGAATGTAATGTAAGACACACCCATGAAATGCGCACCACCCCGTGATGTTTTTCTCACTCCTACTAGTGAATGTAATGTAACACACTCCCATACAATGCGCACCACCCCGTGATGTTTTTCTCACTCCTACTAGTGAATGTAATGTAACACACACCCATACAATGCGCACCACCCCGTGATGTTTTTCTCACTCCTACTAGTGAATGTAATGTAACACACACCCATACAATGCGCACCACCCCGTGATGTTTTTCTCACTCCTACTAGTGAATCTTATGTAAAACACACCCATACAAAGCGCACCACCCCGTGATGTTTTTCTCACTCCTACTAGTGGGTCTGATGTAACACACACCCATACAATGCGCACCACCCCGTGATGTTTTTCTCACTCCTGCTAGTGAATGTAATGTAACACACACCCATACAATGCGCACCACCCCGTGATGTTTTTCTCACTCCTCCTAGTGAATGTAATGTAACACACACCCATACAATGCGCACCACCCCGTGATGTTTTTCTCACTCCTACTAGTGAATCTAATGTAACACACACCCATACAATGCGCACCACCCCGTGATGTTTTTCTCACTCCTACTAGTGAATCTAATGTAACACACACCCATACAATGCGCACCACCCCGTGATGTTTTTCTCACTCCTACTAGTGAACGTAATGTAACACACACCCATACAATGCGCACCACCCCGTGATGTTTTTCTCACTCCTACTAGTGAACGTAATGTAACACACACCCATACAATGCGCACCACCCCGTGATGTTTTTCTCACTCCTACTAGTGAAGGTAATGTAACACACACCCACAAAATGCGCACCACCCCGTGATGTTTTTCTCACTCCTACTAGTGAATGTAATGTAACACACACCCATAAAATGCGCACCACCCCGTGATGTTTTTCTCACTCCTACTAGTGAATGTAATGTAACACACACCCATACAATGCGCACCACCCCGTGATGTTTTTCTCACCCTTCTAGTGAATGTAATGTAAGACACACCCATGAAATGCGCACCACCCCGTGATGTTTTTCTCACTCCTACTAGTGAATGTAATGTAACACACTCCCATACAATGCGCACCACCCCGTGATGTTTTTCTCACTCCTACTAGTGAATGTAATGTAACACACACCCATACAATGCGCACCACCCCGTGATGTTTTTCTCACTCCTACTAGTGAATGTAATGTAACACACACCCATACAATGCGCACCACCCCGTGATGTTTTTCTCACTCCTACTAGTGAATCTTATGTAAAACACACCCATACAAAGCGCACCACCCCGTGATGTTTTTCTCACTCCTACTAGTGGGTCTGATGTAACACACACCCATACAATGCGCACCACCCCGTGATGTTTTTCTCACTCCTGCTAGTGAATGTAATGTAACACACACCCATACAATGCGCACCACCCCGTGATGTTTTTCTCACTCCTCCTAGTGAATGTAATGTAACACACACCCATACAATGCGCACCACCCCGTGATGTTTTTCTCACTCCTACTAGTGAATCTAATGTAACACACACCCATACAATGCGCACCACCCCGTGATGTTTTTCTCACTCCTACTAGTGAATCTAATGTAACACACACCCATACAATGCGCACCACCCCGTGATGTTTTTCTCACTCCTACTAGTGAATGTAATGTAACACACACCCATACAATGCGCACCACCCCGTGATGTTTTTCTCACTCCTACACGTGAATCTAATGTAACACACACCCATACAATGCGCACCACCCCGTGATGTTTTTCTCACTCCTACTAGTGAATGTAATGTAACACACACCCATACAATGCGCACCACCCCGTGATGTTTTTCTCACTCCTACACGTGAATCTAATGTAACACACACCCATACAATGCGCACCACCCCGTGATGTTTTTCTCACTCCTACTAGTGAATGTAATGTAACCCACACCCATACAATGCGAACCACCCCGTGATGTTTTTCTCACTCCTACTAGTGAATGTAATGTAACACACACCCATACAATGCGCACCACCCCGTGATGTTTTTCTCACTCCTACTAGTGAATGTAATGTAACACACACCCATACAATGCGCACCACCCCGTGATGTTTTTCTCACTCCTACTAGTGAATGTAATGTAACACACACCCATACAATGCGCACCACCCGGTGATGTTTTTCTCACTCCTACTAGTGAATGTAATGTAACACACATCCATACAATGCGCACCACCCGTGATGTTTTTCTCACTCCTACTAGTGAATGTAATGTAACACACACCCATACAATGCGCACCACCCCGTGATGTTTTTCTCACTCCTACTAGTGAATCTAATGTAACACACACCCATGCAATGCGCACCACCCCGTGATGTTTTTCTCACTCCTACTAGTGAATCTAATGTAACACACACCCATACAATGCACACCACCCCGTGGTGTTTTTCTCACTCCTACTAGTGAATGTAATGTAACACACACCCATACAATGCGCACCACCCCGTGAAGTTTTTCTCACTCCTACTAGTGAATGTAATGTAACACACACCCATACAATGCGCACCACCCCGTGATGTTTTTCTCACTCCTACTAGTGAATGTAATGTAACACACACCCATACAATGCACACCACCCCGTGATGTTTTTCTCACTCCTACTAGTGAATGTAATGTAACACACACCCATACAATGCGCACCACCCCGTGATGTTTTTCTCACTCCTACTAGTGAATGTAATGTAACACACACCCATACAATGCGCACCACTCCGTGATGTTTTTCTCACTCCTACTAGTGAATGTAATGTAACACACACCCATACATTGCGCACCACCCCGTGATGTTTTTCTCACTCCTACTAGTGAATGTTATGTAACACACACCCATACAATGCGCACCACCCCGTGATGTTTTTCTCACTCCTACTAGTGAACGTAATGTAACACACACCCATACAATGCGCACCACCCCGTGATGTTTTTCTCACTCCTACTAGTGAACGTAATGTAACACACACCCATACAATGCGCACCACCCCGTGATGTTTTTCTCACTCCTACTAGTGAAGGTAATGTAACACACACCCACAAAATGCGCACCACCCCGTGATGTTTTTCTCACTCCTACTAGTGAATGTAATGTAACACACACCCATAAAATGCGCACCACCCCGTGATGTTTTTCTCACTCCTACTAGTGAATGTAATGTAACACACACCCATACAATGCGCACCACCCCGTGATGTTTTTCTCACCCTTCTAGTGAATGTAATGTAAGACACACCCATGAAATGCGCACCACCCCGTGATGTTTTTCTCACTCCTACTAGTGAATGTAATGTAACACACTCCCATACAATGCGCACCACCCCGTGATGTTTTTCTCACTCCTACTAGTGAATGTAATGTAACACACACCCATACAATGCGCACCACCCCGTGATGTTTTTCTCACTCCTACTAGTGAATGTAATGTAACACACACCCATACAATGCGCACCACCCCGTGATGTTTTTCTCACTCCTACTAGTGAATCTTATGTAAAACACACCCATACAAAGCGCACCACCCCGTGATGTTTTTCTCACTCCTACTAGTGGGTCTGATGTAACACACACCCATACAATGCGCACCACCCCGTGATGTTTTTCTCACTCCTGCTAGTGAATGTAATGTAACACACACCCATACAATGCGCACCACCCCGTGATGTTTTTCTCACTCCTCCTAGTGAATGTAATGTAACACACACCCATACAATGCGCACCACCCCGTGATGTTTTTCTCACTCCTACTAGTGAATCTAATGTAACACACACCCATACAATGCGCACCACCCCGTGATGTTTTTCTCACTCCTACTAGTGAATCTAATGTAACACACACCCATACAATGCGCACCACCCCGTGATGTTTTTCTCACTCCTACTAGTGAATGTAATGTAACACACACCCATACAATGCGCACCACCCCGTGATGTTTTTCTCACTCCTACACGTGAATCTAATGTAACACACACCCATACAATGCGCACCACCCCGTGATGTTTTTCTCACTCCTACTAGTGAATGTAATGTAACACACACCCATACAATGCGCACCACCCCGTGATGTTTTTCTCACTCCTACACGTGAATCTAATGTAACACACACCCATACAATGCGCACCACCCCGTGATGTTTTTCTCACTCCTACTAGTGAATGTAATGTAACCCACACCCATACAATGCGAACCACCCCGTGATGTTTTTCTCACTCCTACTAGTGAATGTAATGTAACACACACCCATACAATGCGCACCACCCCGTGATGTTTTTCTCACTCCTACTAGTGAATGTAATGTAACACACACCCATACAATGCGCACCACCCCGTGATGTTTTTCTCACTCCTACTAGTGAATGTAATGTAACACACACCCATACAATGCGCACCACCCGGTGATGTTTTTCTCACTCCTACTAGTGAATGTAATGTAACACACATCCATACAATGCGCACCACCCCGTGATGTTTTTCTCACTCCTACTAGTGAATGTTATGTAACACACACCCATACAATGCGCACCACCCCGTGATGTTTTTCTCACTCCTACTAGTGAATCTAATGTAACACACACCCATGCAATGCGCACCACCCCGTGATGTTTTTCTCACTCCTACTAGTGAATCTAATGTAACACACACCCATACAATGCACACCACCCCGTGGTGTTTTTCTCACTCCTACTAGTGAATGTAATGTAACACACACCCATACAATGCGCACCACCCCGTGAAGTTTTTCTCACTCCTACTAGTGAATGTAATGTAACACACACCCATACAATGCGCACAACCCCGTGATGTTTTTCTCACTCCTACTAGTGAATGTAATGTAACACACACCCATACAATGCGCACCACCCCGTGATGTTTTTCTCACTCCTACTAGTGAATGTAATGTAACACACACCCATACAATGCGCACCACCCCGTGATGTTTTTCTCACTCCTACTAGTGAATGTAATGTAACACACACCCATACAATGCGCACCACTCCGTGATGTTTTTCTCACTCCTACTAGTGAATGTAATGTAACACACACCCATACATTGCGCACCACCCCGTGATGTTTTTCTCACTCCTACTAGTGAATGTAATGTAACACACACCCATACAATGCGCACCACCCCGTGATGTTTTTCTCACTCCTACTAGTGAACGTAATGTAACACACACCCATACAATGCGCACCACCCCGTGATGTTTTTCTCACTCCTACTAGTGAACGTAATGTAACACACACCCATACAATGCGCACCACCCCGTGATGTTTTTCTCACTCCTACTAGTGAAGGTAATGTAACACACACCCACAAAATGCGCACCACCCCGTGATGTTTTTCTCACTCCTACTAGTGAATGTAATGTAACACACACCCATAAAATGCGCACCACCCCGTGATGTTTTTCTCACTCCTACTAGTGAATGTAATGTAACACACACCCATACAATGCGCACCACCCCGTGATGTTTTTCTCACCCTTCTAGTGAATGTAATGTAAGACACACCCATGAAATGCGCACCACCCCGTGATGTTTTTCTCACTCCTACTAGTGAATGTAATGTAACACACTCCCATACAATGCGCACCACCCCGTGATGTTTTTCTCACTCCTACTAGTGAATGTAATGTAACACACACCCATACAATGCGCACCACCCCGTGATGTTTTTCTCACTCCTACTAGTGAATGTAATGTAACACACACCCATACAATGCGCACCACCCCGTGATGTTTTTCTCACTCCTACTAGTGAATCTTATGTAAAACACACCCATACAAAGCGCACCACCCCGTGATGTTTTTCTCACTCCTACTAGTGGGTCTGATGTAACACACACCCATACAATGCGCACCACCCCGTGATGTTTTTCTCACTCCTGCTAGTGAATGTAATGTAACACACACCCATACAATGCGCACCACCCCGTGATGTTTTTCTCACTCCTCCTAGTGAATGTAATGTAACACACACCCATACAATGCGCACCACCCCGTGATGTTTTTCTCACTCCTACTAGTGAATCTAATGTAACACACACCCATACAATGCGCACCACCCCGTGATGTTTTTCTCACTCCTACTGGTGAATGTAATGTAACACACACCCATACAATGCGCACCACCCCGTGATGTTTTTCTCACTCCTACTAGTGAATGTAATGTAACACACACCCATACAATGCGCACCACCCCGTGATGTTTTTCTCACTCCTACTAGTGAATGTAATGTAACACACACCCATACAATGCGCACCACCCCGTGATGTTTTTCTCACTCCTACTTGTGAATGTAGTGTCACACACACCCATACAATGCGCACCACCCCGTGATGTTTTTCTCACTCCTACTAGTGAATGTAGTGTAACACACACCCATACCATGCGCACCACCCCGTGATGTTTTTCTCACTCCTACTAGTGAATGTAATGTAACACACACCCATACAATGCGCACCACCCCGTGATGTTTTTCTCACTCCTACTAGTGAACGTAATGGAACACACACCCATACAATGCGCACCACCCGGTGATGTTTTTCTCACTCCTACTAGTGAATGTAATGTAACACACACCCATACAATGCGCACCACCCCGTGATGTTTTTCTCACTCCTACTAGTGAATGTAATGTAACACACACCCATACAATGCGCACCACCCCGTGATGTTTTTCTCACTCCTACTAGTGAATCTAATGTAACACACACCCATACAATGCGCACCACCCCATGATGTTTTTCTCACTCCTACTAGTGAATCTAATGTAACACACACCCATACAATGCGCACCACCCCGTGATGTTTTTCTCACTCCTACACGTGAATCTAATGTAACACACACCCATACAATGCGCACCACCCCGTGATGTTTTTCTCACTCCTACTAGTGAATGTAATGTAACACACACCCATACAATGCCCACCACCCCGTGATGTTTTTCTCACTCCTACTAGTGAATGTAATGTAACACACACCCATACAATGCGCACCACCCCGTGATGTTTTTCTCACTCCTACTAGTGAATGTAACGTAACACACACCCATACAATGCGCACCACCCCGTGATGTTTTTCTCACTCCTACTAGTGAATGCAACGTAACACACACCCATACAATGCGCACCACCCGGTGATGTTTTTCGCACTCCTACTAGTGAATGCAATGTAACACACACCCATACAATGCGCACCACCCCATGATGTTTTTCTCACTCCTAATAGTGAATGTAATGTAACACACACCCATACAATGCGCACCACCCCGTGATGTTTTCTCACTCCTACTAGTGAATCTAATGTAACACACACCCATACAATGCGCACCACCCCGTGATGTTTTTCTCACTCCTACTAGTGAATCTAATGTAACACACACCCATACAATGCGCACCACCCCGTGATGTTTTTCTCACTCCTACACGTGAATCTAATGTAACACACACCCATACAATGCGCACCACCCCGTGATGTTTTTCTCACTCCTACTAGTGAATGTAATGTAACACACACCCATACAATGCGCACCACCCCGTGATGTTTTTCTCACTCCTACTTGTGAATGTAGTGTCACACACACCCATACAATGCGCACCACCCCGTGATGTTTTTCTCACTCCTACTAGTGAATGTAGTGTAACACACACCCATACCATGCGCACCACCCCGTGATGTTTTTCTCACTCCTACTAGTGAACGTAATGTAACACACACCCATACAATGCGCACCACCCGGTGATGTTTTTCTCACTCCTACTAGTGAATGTAATGTAACACACACCCATACAATGCGCACCACCCCGTGATGTTTTTCTCACTCCTACTAGTGAATGTAATGTAACACACACCCATACAATGCGCACCACCCCGTGATGTTTTTCTCACTCCTACTAGTGAATCTAATGTAACACACACCCATACAATGCGCACCACCCCATGATGTTTTTCTCACTCCTACTAGTGAATCTAATGTAACACACACCCATACAATGCGCACCACCCCGTGATGTTTTTCTCACTCCTACACGTGAATCTAATGTAACACACACCCATACAATGCGCACCACCCCGTGATGTTTTTCTCACTCCTACTAGTGAATGTAATGTAACACACACCCATACAATGCCCACCACCCCGTGATGTTTTTCTCACTCCTACTAGTGAATGTAATGTAACACACACCCATACAATGCGCACCACCCCGTGATGTTTTCTCACTCCTACTAGTGAATGTAACGTAACACACACCCATACAATGCGCACCACCCCGTGATGTTTTTCTCACTCCTACTAGTGAATGCAACGTAACACACACCCATACAATGCGCACCACCCGGTGATGTTTTTCGCACTCCTACTAGTGAATGCAATGTAACACACACCCATACAATGCGCACCACCCCGTGATGTTTTTCTCACTCCTAATAGTGAATGTAATGTAACACACACCCATACAATGCGCACCACCCCGTGATGTTTTCTCACTCCTACTAGTGAATCTAATGTAACACACACCCATACAATGCGCACCACCCCGTGATGTTTTTCTCACTCCTACTAGTGAATCTAATGTAACACACACCCATACAATGCGCACCACCCCGTGATGTTTTTCTCACTCCTACACGTGAATCTAATGTAACACACACCCATACAATGCGCACCACCCCGTGATGTTTTTCTCACTGCTACTAGTGAATGTAATGTAACACACACCCATACAATGCGCACCACCCCGTGATGTTTTTCTCACTCCTACTAGTGAATGTAGTGTCACACACACCCATACAATGCGCACCACCCCGTGATGTTTTTCTCACTCCTACTAGTGAATCTAATGTAACACACACCCATACAATGCTCACCACCCCGTGATGTTTTTCTCACTCCTACTAGTGAATGTAATGTAACACACACCCATACAATGCGCACCACCCCGTGATGTTTTTCTCACTCCTACTAGTGAATGTAATGTAACACACACCCATACAATGCGCACCACCACGTGATGTTTTTCTCACTCCTACTAGTGAAGGTAATGTAACACACACCCATACAATGCGCACCACCCCGTGATGTTTTTCTCACTCCTACTAGTGAACGTAATGTAACACACACCCATACAATGCGCACCACCCCGTGATGTTTTTCTCACTCCTACTAGTGAACGTAATGTAACACACATCCTTATAATGCGCACCACCCCGTGATGTTTTTCTCACTCCTACTAGTGAACGTAATGTAACACACACCCATACAATGCGCACCACCCCGTGATGTTTTTCTCACTCCTACTAGTGAAGGTAATGTAACACACACCCATACAATGCGCACCACCCCGTGATGTTTTTCTCACTCCTACTAGTGAATGTAATGTAACACACACCCATACAATGCGCACCACCCCGTGATGTTTTTCTCACTCCTACTAGTGAATGTAATGTAACACACACCAATACAATGCGCACCACCCGGTGATGTTTTTCTAACCCTTCTAGTGAATGTAATGTAAGACACACCCATGAAATGCGCACCACCCCGTGATGATTTTCTCACTCCTACTAGTGAATGTAATGTAACACACCCCCATACAATGCGCACCACCCCGTGATGTTTTTCTCACTCCTACTAGTGAATGTAATGTAACACACACCCATACAATGCGCACCACCCCGTGATGTTTTTCTCACTCCTACTAGTGAATGTAACGTAACACACACCCATACAGTGCGCACCACCCCGTGATGTTTTTCTCACTCCTACTAGTGAATCTTATGTAAAACACACCCATACAAAGCGCACCACCCCGTGATGTTTTTCTCACTCCTACTAGTGAATCTGATGTAACACACACCCATACAATGCGCACCACCCCGTGATGTTTTTCTCACTCCTGCTAGTGAATGTAATGTAACACACACCCATACAATGCGCACCACCCCGTGATGTTTTTCTCACTCCTCCTAGTGAATGTAATGTAACACACACCCATACAATGCGCACCACCCCGTGATGTTTTTCTCACTCCTACTAGTGAATCTAATGTAACACACACCCATACAATGCGCACCACCCCGTGATGTTTTTCTCACTCCTACTAGTGAATGTAATGTAACACACACCCATACAATGCGCACCACCCCGTGATGTTTTTCTCACTCCTACTAGTGAATGTAATGTAACACACACCCATACAATGCGCACCACCCGGTGATGTTTTTCTCACTCCTACTAGTGAATGTAATGTAACACACACCCATACAATGCGCACCACCCCGTTATGTATTTCTCACTCCTACTAGTGAATGTAATGTCACACACACCCATACAATGCGCACCACCCCGTGATGTTTTTCTCACTCCTACTAGTGAATGTAGTGTAACACACACCCATACAATGCGCACCACCCCGTGATGTTTTTCTCACTCCTACTAGTGAATGTAATGTAACACACACCCATACAATGCGCACCACCCCGTGATGTTTTTCTCACTCCTACTAGTGAATGTAATGTAACACACACCAATACAATGCGCACCACCCCGTGATGTTTTTCTCACCCTTCTAGTGAATGTAATGTAAGACACACCCATGAAATGCGCACCACCCCGTGATGTTTTTCTCACTCCTACACGTGAATCTAATGTAACACACACCCATACAATGCGCACCTCCCCGTGATGTTTTTCTCACTCCTACTAGTGAATGTAATGTAAAACACACCCATACAATGCGCACCACCCCATGATGTTTTTCTCACTCCTACTAGTGAATGTAATGTCACACACACCCATACAATGCGCACCACCCCGTGATGTTTTTCTCACTCCTACTAGTGAATGTAGTGTAACACACACCCATACAATGCGCACCACCCCGTGATGTTTTTCTCACTCCTACTAGTGAATGTAATGTAACACACACCCATACAATGCGCACCACCCGGTGATGTTTTTCTCACTCCTACTAGTGAATGTAATGTAACACACACCCATACAATGCGCACCACCCCGTGATGTTTTTCTCACTCCTACTAGTAAACGTAATGTAACACACACCCATACAATGCGCACCACCCCGTGATGTTTTTCTCACTCCTACTAGTGAATGTAATGTAACACACACCCATACAATGCGCACCACCCCGTGATGTGTTTCTCACTCCTACTAGTGAATGTAATGTAACACACACCCATACAATGCGCACCACCCCGTGATGTTTTTCTCACTCCTACTAGTGAATCTTATGTAAAACACACCCATACAAAGCGCACCACCCCGTGATGTTTTTCGCACTCCTACTAGTGAATCTGATGTAACACACACCCATACAATGCGCACCACCCCGTGATGTTTTTCTCACTCCTGCTAGTGAATGTAATGTGACACACACCCATACACTGCGCACCACCCCGTGATGTTTTTCTCACTCCTCCTAGTGAATGTAATGTAACACACACCCATACAATGCGCACCACCCCGTGATGTTTTTCTCACTCCTACTAGTGAATCTAATGTAACACACACCCATACAATGCGCACCACCCCGTGATGTTTTTCTCACTCCTACTAGTGAATCTAATGTAACACACACCCATACAATGCGCACCACCCCGTGATGTTTTTCTCACTCCTACTAGTGAATCTAATGTAACACACACCCATACAATGCGCACCACCCCGTGATGTTTTTCTCACTCCTACTAGTGAATGTAATGTAACACACACCCATACAATGCGCACCACCCCGTTATGGTTTTCTCACTCCTACTAGTTAATGTAATGTCACACACACCCATACAATGCGCACCACCCCGTGATGTTTTTCTCACTCCTACTAGTGAATGTAGTGTAACACACACCCATACAATGCGCACCACCCCGTGATGTTTTTCTCACTCCTACTAGTGAATGTAATGTAACACACACCCATACAATGCGCACCACCCGGTGATGTTTTTCTCACTCCTACTAGTGAACGTAAAGTAACACACACCCATACAATGCGCACCACCCGGTGATGTTTTTCTCACTCCTACTAGTGAATGTAATATAACACACACCCATACAATGCGCACCACCCCGTGATGTTTTTCCCACTCCTACTAGTGAATGTAATGTAACACACACCCATACAATGCGCACAACCCCGTGATGTTTTTCTCACTCCTACTAGTGAATGTAATGTAACACACACCCATACAATGCGCACCACCCCGTGATGTTTTTCTCACTCCTACTAGTGAATCTAATGTAACACACACCCATACAATGCGCACCACCCCGTGATGTTTTTCTCACTCCTACTAGTGAATGTAATGTAACACACACCCATACAATGCCCACCACCCCGTGATGTTTTTCTCACTCCTACTAGTGAATGTAATGTAACACACACCCATACAATGCCCACCACCCCGTGATGTTTTTCTCACTCCTGCTAGTGAATGTAATGTAACACACACACATACAATGCGCACCACCCCGTGATGTTTTTCTCACTCCTACTAGTGAATGTAACGTAACACACACCCATACAATGCGCACCACCCCGTGATGTTTTTCTCACTCCTACTAGTGAATGCAACGTAACACACACCCATACAATGCGCACCACCCGGTGATGTTTTTCTCACTCCTACTAGTGAATGTAATGTAACACACACCCATACAATGTGCACCCCCCCGTGATGTTTTTCTCACTCCTACTAGAGAATCTAATGTAACACACACCCATACAATGCGCACCACCCCGTGATGTTTTTCTCACTCCTACTAGTGAATCTAATGTAACACACACCCATACAATGCGCACCACCCCGTGATGTTTTTCTCACTCCTACACGTGAATCTAATGTAACACACACCCATACAATGCGCACCACCCCGTGATGTTTTTCTCACTCCTACTAGTGAATGTAATGTAACACACACCCATACAATGCGCACCACCCCGTGATGTTTTTCTCACTCCTACTAGTGAATGTAGTGTCACACACACCCATACAATGCGCACCACCCCGTGATGTTTTTCTCACTCCTACTAGTGAATGTAGTGTAACACACACCCATACAATGCGCACCACCCCGTGATGTTTTTCTCACTCCTACTAGTGAATCTAATGTAACACACACCCATACAATGCGCACCACCCCGTGATGTTTTTCTCACTCCTACTAGTGAATGTAACGTAACACACACCCATACAATGCGCACCACCCCGTGATGTTTTTCTCACTCCTACTAGTGAATGCAATGTAACACACACCCATACAATGCGCACCACCCGGTGATATTTTTCTCACTCCTACTAGTGAATGTAATGTAACACACACCCATACAATGCGCACCCCCCCGTGATGTTTTTCTCACTCCTACTAGTGAATCTAATGTAACACACACCCATACAATGCGCACCACCCCGTGATGTTTTTCTCACTCCTACTAGTGAATCTAATGTAACACACACCCATACAATGCGCACCACCCCGTGATGTTTTTCTCACTCCTACACGTGAATCTAATGTAACACACACCCATACAATGCGCACCACCCCGTGATGTTTTTCTCACTCCTACTAGTGAATGTAATGTAACACACACGCATACAATGCGCACCACCCCGTGATGTTTTTCTCACTCCTACTAGTGAATGTAGTGTCACACACACCCATACAATGCGCACCACCCCGTGATGTTTTTCTCACTCCTACTAGTGAATCTGATGTAACACACACCCATACAATGCGCACCACCCCGTGATGTTTTTCTCACTCCTGCTAGTGAATGTAATGTGACACACACCCATACAATGCACACCACCCCGTGATGTTTTTCTCACTCCTCCTAGTGAATGTAATGTAACACACACCCATACAATGCGCACCACCCCGTGATGTTTTTCTCACTCCTACTAGTGAATCTAATGTAACACACACCCATATAATGCGCACCACCCCGTGATGTTTTTCTCACTCCTACTAGTGAATCTAATGTAACACACACCCATACAATGCGCACCACCCGGTGATGTTTTTCTCACTCCTACTAGTGAATGTAATGTAACACACACCCATACAATGCGCACCACCCCGTGATGTTTTTCTCACTCCTACTAGTGAATGTAATGTAACACACACCCATACAATGCGCACCACCCCGTTATGGTTTTCTCACTCCTACTAGTTAATGTAATGTCACACACACCCATACAATGCGCACCACCCCGTGATGTTTTTCTCACTCCTACTAGTGAATGTAGTGTAACACACACCCATACAATGCGCACCACCCCGTGATGTTTTTCTCACTCCTACTAGTGAATGTAATGTAACACACACCCATACAATGCGCACCACCCGGTGATGTTTTTCTCACTCCTACTAGTGAACGTAAAGTAACACACACCCATACAATGCGCACCACCCGGTGATGTTTTTCTCACTCCTACTAGTGAATGTAATATAACACACACCCATACAATGCGCACCACCCCGTGATGTTTTTCTCACTCCTACTAGTGAATGTAATGTAACACACACCCATACAATGCGCACAACCCCGTGATGTTTTTCTCACTCCTACTAGTGAATGTAATGTAACACACACCCATACAACGCGCACCACCCCGTGATGTTTTTCTCACTCCTACTAGTGAATCTAATGTAACACACACCCATACAATGCGCACCACCCCGTGATGTTTTTCTCACTCCTACTAGTGAATGTAATGTAACACACACCCATACAATGCCCACCACCCCGTGATGTTTTTCTCACTCCTACTAGTGAATGTAATGTAACACACACCCATACAATGCCCACCACCCCGTGATGTTTTTCTCACTCCTACTAGTGAATGTAATGTAACACACACCCATACAATGCGCACCACCCCGTGATGTTTTTCTCACTCCTACTAGTGAATGTAACGTAACACACACCCATACAATGCGCACCACCCCGTGATGTTTTTCTCACTCCTACTAGTGAATGCAACGTAACACACACCCATACAATGCGCACCACCCGGTGATGTTTTTCTCACTCCTACTAGTGAATGTAATGTAACACACACCCATACAATGCGCACCCCCCCGTGATGTTTTTCTCACTCCTACTAGTGAATCTAATGTAACACACACCCATACAATGCGCACCACCCCGTGATGTTTTTCTCACTCCTACTAGTGAATCTAATGTAACACACACCCATACAATGCGCACCACCCCGTGATGTTTTTCTCACTCCTACACGTGAATCTAATGTAACACACACCCATACAATGCGCACCACCCCGTGATGTTTTTCTCACTCCTACTAGTGAATGTAATGTAACACACACCCATACAATGCGCACCACCCCGTGATGTTTTTCTCATTCCTACTAGTGAATATAGTGTCACACACACCCATACATTGCGCACCACCCCGTGATGTTTTTCTCACTCCTACTAGTGAATGTAGTGTAACACACACCCATACATTGCGCACCACCCCGTGATGTTTTTCTCACTCCTACTAGTGAATGTAATGTAACACACACCCATACAATGCGCACCACCCCGTGATGTTTTTCTCACTCCTACTAGTGAATGTAGTGTAACACACACCCATACATTGCGCACCACCCCGTGATGTTTTTCTCACTCCTACTAGTGAATGTAATGTAACACACACCCATACAATGCGCACCACCCGGTGATGTTTTTCTCACTCCTACTAGTGAATGTAATGTAACACACACCCATACAATGCGCACCACCCCGTGATGTTTTTCTCACTCCTACTAGTGAATGTAATGTAACACACACCCATACAATGCGCACAACCCCGTGATGTTTTTCTCACTCCTACTAGTGAATGTAATGTAACACACACCCATACAATGCGCACCACCCCGTGATGTTTTTCTCACTCCTACTAGTGAATGTAATGTAACACACACCCATACAATGCGCACCACCCCGTGATGTTTTTCAGAAACCTGTCCTACATTGCCACTGCATTTTCACTGACCTCCCCATGCTGACCACGTGCGGTGCTTTTCTCCATCCTACATTGCCACTCACTGCCTATCCTAATTCCGACCATCCGATTCACACGACCCCGTGATGTTTTTCTCACTCCTACTCGTGAATGTAATGTAACACACACCCATACAATGCGCACCACCGCGTGATGTTTTTCTCACTCCTACTAGTGAAGGTAATGTAACACACACCCATACAATGCGCACCACCCCGTGATGTTTTTCTCACTCCTACTAGTGAATGTAATGTAACACACACCCATACAATGCGCACCACCCCGTGATGATTTTCTCACTCCTACTAGTGAATGTAATGTAACACACACCCATACAATGCGCACCACCCCGTGATGTTTTTCTCACTCCTACACGTGAATCTAATGTAACACACACCCATACAATGCGCACCACCCCGTGATGTTTTTCTCACTCCTACTAGTGAATGTAATGTAACACACACCCATACAATGCGCACCACCCCGTGATGTTTTTCTCACTCCTACACGTGAATCTAATGTAACACACACCCATACAATGCGCACCACCCCGTGATGTTTTTCTCACTCCTACTCGTGAATGTAATGTAACACACACCCATACAATGCGCACCACCGCGTGATGTTTTTCTCACTCCTACTAGTGAAGGTAATGTAACACACACCCATACAATGCGCACCACCCCGTGATGTTTTTCTCACTCCTACTAGTGAATGTAATGTAACACACACCCATACAATGCGCACCACCCCGTTATGGTTTTCTCACTCCTACTAGTTAATGTAATGTCACACACACCCATACAATGCGCACCACCCCGTGATGTTTTTCTCACTCCTACTAGTGAATGTAGTGTAACACACACCCATACAATGCGCACCACCCCGTGATGTTTTTCTCACTCCTACTAGTGAATGTAATGTAACACACACCCATACAATGCGCACCACCCGGTGATGTTTTTCTCACTCCTACTAGTGAACGTAAAGTAACACACACCCATACAATGCGCACCACCCGGTGATGTTTTTCTCACTCCTACTAGTGAATGTAATATAACACACACCCATACAATGCGCACCACCCCGTGATGTTTTTCTCACTCCTACTAGTGAATGTAATGTAACACACACCCATACAATGCGCACAACCCCGTGATGTTTTTCTCACTCCTACTAGTGAATGTAATGTAACACACACCCATACAATGCGCACCACCCCGTGATGTTTTTCTCACTCCTACTATTGAATGTAATGTAACACACACCCATACAATGCGCACCACCCCGTGATGTTTTTCTCACTCCTACTAGTGAATGTAATGTAACACACACCCATACAATGCCCACCACCCCGTGATGTTTTTCTCACTCCTACTAGTGAATGTAATGTAACACACACCCATACAATGCCCACCACCCCGTGATGTTTTTCTCACTCCTACTAGTGAATGTAATGTAACACACACCCATACAATGCGCACCACCCCGTGATGTTTTTCTCACTCCTACTAGTGAATGTAGTGTCACACACACCCATACAATGCGCACCACCCCGTGATGTTTTTCTTACTCCTACTAGTGAATCTGATGTAACACACACCCATACAATGCGCACCACCCCGTGATGTTTTTCTCACTCCTGCTAGTGAATGTAATGTGACACACACCCATACAATGCACACCACCCCGTGATGTTTTTCTCACTCCTCCTAGTGAATGTAATGTAACACACACCCATACAATGCGCACCACCCCGTGATGTTTTTCTCACTCCTACTAGTGAATCTAATGTAACACACACCCATATAATGCGCACCACCCCGTGATGTTTTTCTCACTCCTACTAGTGAATCTAATGTAACACACACCCATACAATGCGCACCACCCCGTGATGTTTTTCTCACTCCTACTAGTGAATGTAATGTAACACACACCCATACAATGCGCACCACCCCGTGATGTTTTTCTCACTCCTACTAGTGAATGTAATGTAACACACACCCATACAATGCGCACCACCCCGTTATGGTTTTCTCACTCCTACTAGTTAATGTAATGTCACACACACCCATACAATGCGCACCACCCCGTGATGTTTTTCTCACTCCTACTAGTGAATGTAGTGTAACACACACCCATACAATGCGCACCACCCCGTGATGTTTTTCTCACTCCTACTAGTGAATGTAATGTAACACACACCCATACAATGCGCACCACCCGGTGATGTTTTTCTCACTCCTACTAGTGAACGTAAAGTAACACACACCCATACAATGCGCACCACCCGGTGATGTTTTTCTCACTCCTACTAGTGAATGTAATATAACACACACCCATACAATGCGCACCACCCCGTGATGTTTTTCTCACTCCTACTAGTGAATGTAATGTAACACACACCCATACAATGCGCACAACCCCGTGATGTTTTTCTCACTCCTACTAGTGAATGTAATGTAACACACACCCATACAATGCGCACCACCCCGTGATGTTTTTCTCACTCCTACTAGTGAATCTAATGTAACACACACCCATACAATGCGCACCACCCCGTGATGTTTTTCTCACTCCTACTAGTGAATGTAATGTAACACACACCCATACAATGCCCACCACCCCGTGATGTTTTTCTCACTCCTACTAGTGAATGTAATGTAACACACACCCATACAATGCCCACCACCCCGTGATGTTTTTCTCACTCCTACTAGTGAATGTAATGTAACACACACCCATACAATGCGCACCACCCCGTGATGTTTTTCTCACTCCTACTAGTGAATGTAACGTAACACACACCCATACATTGCGCACCACCCCGTGATGTTTTTCTCACTCCTACTAGGGAATGCAACGTAACACACACCCATACAATGCGCACCACCCGGTGATGTTTTTCTCACTCCTACTAGTGAATGTAATGTAACACACACCCATACAATGCGCACCCCCCCGTGATGTTTTTCTCACTCCTACTAGTGAATCTAATGTAACACACACCCATACAATGCGCACCACCCCGTGATGTTTTTCTCACTCCTACTAGTGAATCTAATGTAACACACACCCATACAATGCGCACCACCCCGTGATGTTTTTCTCACTCCTACACGTGAATCTAATGTAACACACACCCATACAATGCGCACCACCCCGTGATGTTTTTCTCACTCCTACTAGTGAATGTAATGTAACACACACCCATACAATGCGCACCACCCCGTGATGTTTTTCTCATTCCTACTAGTGAATGTAGTGTCACACACACCCATACATTGCGCACCACCCCGTGATGTTTTTCTCACTCCTACTAGTGAATGTAGTGTAACACACACCCATACATTGCGCACCACCCCGTGATGTTTTTCTCACTCCTACTAGTGAATGTAATGTAACACACACCCATACAATGCGCACCACCCCGTGATGTTTTTCTCACTCCTACTAGTGAATGTAGTGTAACACACACCCATACATTGCGCACCACCCCGTGATGTTTTTCTCACTCCTACTAGTGAATGTAATGTAACACACACCCATACAATGCGCACCACCCGGTGATGTTTTTCTCACTCCTACTAGTGAATGTAATGTAACACACACCCATACAATGCGCACCACCCCGTGATGTTTTTCTCACTCCTACTAGTGAATGTAATGTAACACACACCCATACAATGCGCACAACCCCGTGATGTTTTTCTCACTCCTACTAGTGAATGTAATGTAACACACACCCATACAATGCGCACCACCCCGTGATGTTTTTCTCACTCCTACTAGTGAATGTAATGTAACACACACCCATACAATGCGCACCACCCCGTGATGTTTTTCAGAAACCTGTCCTACATTGCCACTGCATTTTCACTGACCTCCCCATGCTGACCACGTGCGGTGCTTTTCTCCATCCTACATTGCCACTCACTGCCTATCCTAATTCCGACCATCCGATTCACACGACCCCGTGATGTTTTTCTCACTCCTACTCGTGAATGTAATGTAACACACACCCATACAATGCGCACCACCGCGTGATGTTTTTCTCACTCCTACTAGTGAAGGTAATGTAACACACACCCATACAATGCGCACCACCCCGTGATGTTTTTCTCACTCCTACTAGTGAAGGTAATGTAACACACACCCATACAATGCGCACCACCCCGTGATGTTTTTCTCACTCCTACTAGTGAATGTAATGTAACACACACCCATACAATGCGCACCACCCCGTGATGTTTTTCTCACTCCTACACGTGAATCTAATGTAACACACACCCATACAATGCGCACCACCCCGTGATGTTTTTCTCACTCCTACTAGTGAATGTAATGTAACACACACCCATACAATGCGCACCACCCCGTGATGTTTTTTTCACTCCTACACGTGAATCTAATGTAACACACACCCATACAATGCGCACCACCCCGTGATGTTTTTCTCACTCCTACTCGTGAATGTAATGTAACACACACCCATACAATGCGCACCACCGCGTGATGTTTTTCTCACTCCTACTAGTGAAGGTAATGTAACACACACCCATACAATGCGCACCACCCCGTGATGTTTTTCTCACTCCTACTAGTGAATGTAATGTAACACACACCCATACAATGCGCACCACCCCGTTATGGTTTTCTCACTCCTACTAGTTAATGTAATGTCACACACACCCATACAATGCGCACCACCCCGTGATGTTTTTCTCACTCCTACTAGTGAATGTAGTGTAACACACACCCATACAATGCGCACCACCCCGTGATGTTTTTCTCACTCCTACTAGTGAATGTAATGTAACACACACCCATACAATGCGCACCACCCGGTGATGTTTTTCTCACTCCTACTAGTGAACGTAAAGTAACACACACCCATACAATGCGCACCACCCGGTGATGTTTTTCTCACTCCTACTAGTGAATGTAGTGTAACACACACCCATACAATGCGCACCACCCCGTGATGTTTTTCTCACTCCTACTAGTGAATGTAGTGTAACACACACCCATACAATGCGCACCACCCCGTGATGTTTTTCTCACTCCTACTAGTGAATGTAATGTGACACACACCCATACAATGCACACCACCCCGTGATGTTTTTCTCATTCCTACTAGTGAATGTAGTGTCACACACACCCATACAATGCGCACCACCCCGTGATGTTTTTCTCACTCCTACTAGTGAATGTAGTGTAACACACACCCATACATTGCGCACCACCCCGTGATGTTTTTCTCACTCCTACTAGTGAATGTAATGTAACACACACCCATACAATGCGCACCACCCGGTGATGTTTTTCTCACTCCTACTAGTGAATGTAATGTAACACACACCCATACAATGCGCACCACCCCGTGATGTTTTTCTCACTCCTACTAGTGAATGTAATGTAACACACACCCATACAATGCGCACAACCCCGTGATGTTTTTCTCACTCCTACTAGTGAATGTAATGTAACACACACCCATACAATGCGCACCACCCCGTGATGTTTTTCTCACTCCTACTAGTGAATGTAATGTAACACACACCCATACAATGCGCACCACCCCGTGATGTTTTTCAGAAACCTGTCCTACATTGCCACTGCATTTTCACTGACCTCCCCATGCTGACCACGTGCGGTGCTTTTCTCCATCCTACATTGCCACTCACTGCCTATCCTAATTCCGACCATCCGATTCACACGACCCCGTGATGTTTTTCTCACTCCTACTCGTGAATGTAATGTAACACACACCCATACAATGCGCACCACCGCGTGATGTTTTTCTCACTCCTACTAGTGAAGGTAATGTAACACACACCCATACAATGCGCACCACCCCGTGATGTTTTTCTCACT
Source organism: Cavia porcellus (assembly GCF_034190915.1). Lineage (NCBI taxonomy): Eukaryota > Metazoa > Chordata > Mammalia > Rodentia > Caviidae > Cavia > Cavia porcellus. Next base: position 163,505 of record NW_026947705.1, on the reverse strand, counting down.
CCTACTAGTGAATGTAATGTAACACACACCCATACAATGCGCACCACCCCGTGATGTTTTTCTCACTCCTACTAGTGAATGTAATGTAACACACACCCATACAATGCGCACCACCCCGTGATGTTTTTCTCACTCCTACACGTGAATCTAATGTAACACACACCCATACAATGCGCACCACCCCGTGATGTTTTTCTCACTCCTACTAGTGAATGTAATGTAACACACATCCATACAATGCGCACCACCCCGTGATGTTTTTCTCACTCCTACACGTGAATCTAATGTAACACACACCCATACAATGCGCACCACCCCGTGATGTTTTTCTCACTCCTACTCGTGAATGTAATGTAACACACACCCATACAATGCGCACCACCGCGTGATGTTTTTCTCACTCCTACTAGTGAAGGTAATGTAACACACACCCATACAATGCGCACCACCCCGTGATGTTTTTCTCACTCCTACTAGTGAATGTAATGTAACACACACCCATACAATGCGCACCACCCCGTTATGGTTTTCTCACTCCTACTAGTTAATGTAATGTCACACACACCCATACAATGCGCACCACCCCGTGATGTTTTTCTCACTCCTACTAGTGAATGTAGTGTAACACACACCCATACAATGCGCACCACCCCGTGATGTTTTTCTCACTCCTACTAGTGAATGTAATGTAACACACACCCATACAATGCGCACCACCCGGTGATGTTTTTCTCACTCCTACTAGTGAACGTAAAGTAACACACACCCATACAATGCGCACCACCCGGTGATGTTTTTCTCACTCCTACTAGTGAATGTAATATAACACACCCCCATACAATGCGCACCACCCCGTGATGTTTTTCTCACTCCTACTAGTGAATGTAATGTAACACACACCCATACAATGCGCACAACCCCGTGATGTTTTTCTCACTCCTACTAGTGAATGTAATGTAACACACACCCATACAATGCGCACCACCCCGTGATGTTTTTCTCACTCCTACTATTGAATGTAATGTAACACACACCCATACAATGCGCACCACCCCGTGATGTTTTTCTCACTCCTACTAGTGAATGTAATGTAACACACACCCATACAATGCCCACCACCCCGTGATGTTTTTCTCACTCCTACTAGTGAATGTAATGTAACACACACCCATACAATGCCCACCACCCCGTGATGTTTTTCTCACTCCTACTAGTGAATGTAATGTAACACACACCCATACAATGCGCACCACCCCGTGATGTTTTTCTCACTCCTACTAGTGAATGTAACGTAACACACACCCATACAATGCGCACCACCCCGTGATGTTTTTCTCACTCCTACTAGTGAATGCAACGTAACACACACCCATACAATGCGCACCACCCGGTGATGTTTTTCTCACTCCTACTAGTGAATGTAATGTAACACACACCCATACAATGCGCACCCCCCCGTGATGTTTTTCTCACTCCTACTAGTGAATCTAATGTAACACACACCCATACAATGCGCACCACCCCGTGATGTTTTTCTCACTCCTACTAGTGAATCTAATGTAACACACACCCATACAATGCGCACCACCCCGTGATGTTTTTCTCACTCCTACACGTGAATCTAATGTAACACACACCCATACAATGCGCACCACCCCGTGATGTTTTTCTCACTCCTACTAGTGAATGTAATGTAACACACACCCATACAATGCGCACCACCCCGTGATGTTTTTCTCATTCCTACTAGTGAATGTAGTGTCACACACAGCCATACAATGCGCACCACCCCGTGATGTTTTTCTCACTCCTACTAGTGAATGTAGTGTAACACACACCCATACATTGCGCACCACCCCGTGATGTTTTTCTCACTCCTACTAGTGAATGTAATGTAACACACACCCATACAATGCGCACCACACGGTGATGTTTTTCTCACTCCTACTAGTGAATGTATTGTAACACACACCCATACAATGCGCACCACCCCGTGATGTTTTTCTCACTCCTACTAGTGAATGTAATGTAACACACACCCATACAATGCGCACAACCCCGTGATGTTTTTCTCACTCCTACTAGTGAATGTAATGTAACACACACCCATACAATGCGCACCACCCCGTGATGTTTTTCTCACTCCTACTAGTGAATGTAATGTAACACACACCCATACAATGCGCACCACCCCGTGATGTTTTTCAGAAACCTGTCCTACATTGCCACTGCATTTTCACTGACCTCCCCATGCTGACCACGTGCGGTGCTTTTCTCCATCCTACATTGCCACTCACTGCCTATCCTAATTCCGACCATCCGATTCACACGACCCCGTGATGTTTTTCTCACTCCTACTCGTGAATGTAATGTAACACACACCCATACAATGCGCACCACCGCGTGATGTTTTTCTCACTCCTACTAGTGAAGGTAATGTAACACACACCCATACAATGCGCACCACCCCGTGATGTTTTTCTCACTCCTACTAGTGAATGTAATGTAACACACACCCATACAATGCGCACCACCCCGTGATGTTTTTCTCACTCCTACTAGTGAATGTAATGTAACACACACCCATACAATGCGCACCACCCCGTGATGTTTTTCTCACTCCTACACGTGAATCTAATGTAACACACACCCATACAATGCGCACCACCCCGTGATGTTTTTCTCACTCCTACTAGTGAATGTAATGTAACACACACCCATACAATGCGCACCACCCCGTGATGTTTTTCTCACTCCTACACGTGAATCTAATGTAACACACACCCATACAATGCGCACCACCCCGTGATGTTTTTCTCACTCCTACTAGTGAATGTAATGTAACACACACCCATACAATGCGCACCACCCCGTGATGTTTTTCTCACTCCTACTAGTGAATGTAATGTAACACACACCCATACAATGCGCACCACCCCGTGATGTTTTTCTCACTCCTACTAGTGAATGTAATGTAACACACACCCATACAATGCGCACCACCCCGTGATGTTTTTCTCACTCCTACTAGTGAATGTAATGTAACACACACCCATACAATGCGCACCACCCCGTGATGTTTTTCTCACTCCTACTAGTGAATGTAATGTAACACACAACCATACATTGCGCACCATCCCGTGATGTTTTTCTCACTCCTACTAGTGAATGTAATGTAACACACACCCATACAATGCGCACCACCCCGTGATGTTTTTCTCACTCCTACTAGTGAATGTAATGTAACACACACCCATACAATGCGCACCACCCCGTGATGTTTTTCTCACTCCTACACGTGAATCTAATGTAACACACACCCATACAATGCGCACCACCCCGTGATGTTTTTCTCACTCCTACTAGTGAATGTAATGTAACACACACCCATACAATGCGCACCACCCCGTGATGTTTTTCTCACTCCTACTAGTGAATGTAATGTAACACACACCCATACAATGCGCACCACCCCGTGATGTTTTTCTCACTCCTACTAGTGAATGTAATGTAACACACACCCATACAATGCGCACCACCCCGTGATGTTTTTCTCACTCCTACTAGTGAATGTAATGTAACACACACCCATACAATGCGCACCACCCCGTGATGTTTTTCTCACTCCTACTAGTGAATGTAATGTAACACACAACCATACATTGCGCACCATCCCGTGATGTTTTTCTCACTCCTACTAGTGAATGTAATGTAACACACACCCATACAATGCGCACCACCCCGTGATGTTTTTCTCACTCCTACTACTGAACGTAATGTAACACACACCCATACAATGCGCACCACCCCGTGATGTTTTTCTCACTCCTACTAGTGAACGTAATGTAACACACACCCATACAATGCGCACCACCCCGTGATGTTTTTCTCACTCCTACTAGTGAAGGTAATGTAACACACACCCACAAAATGCGCACCACCCCGTGATGTTTTTCTCACTCCTACTAGTGAATGTAATGTAACACACACCCATAAAATGCGCACCACCCCGTGATGTTTTTCTCACTCCTACTAGTGAATGTAATGTAACACACACCCATACAATGCGCACCACACCGTGATGTTTTTCTCACCCTTCTAGTGAATGTAATGTAAGACACACCCATGAAATGCGCACCACCCCGTGATGTTTTTCTCACTCCTACTAGTGAATGTAATGTAACACACCCCCATACAATGCGCACCACCCCGTGATGTTTTTCTCACTCCTACTAGTGAATGTAATGTAACACACACCCATACAATGCGCACCACCCCGTGATGTTTTTCTCACTCCTACTAGTGAATGTAATGTAACACACACCCATACAATGCGCACCACCCCGTGATGTTTTTCTCACTCCTACTAGTGAATCTTATGTAAAACACACCCATACAAAGCGCACCACCCCTTGATGTTTTTCTCACTCCTACTAGTGAGTCTGATGTAACACACAGCCATACAATGCGCACCACCCCGTGATGTTTTTCTCACTCCTGCTAGTGAATGTAATGTAACACACACCCATACAATGCGCACCACCCCGTGATGTTTTTCTCACTCCTCCTAGTGAATGTAATGTAACACACACCCATACAATGCGCACCACCCCGTGATGTTTTTCTCACTCCTACTAGTGAATGTAATGTAACACACACCCATACAATGCGCACCACCCCGTGATGTTTTTCTCACTCCTACTAGTGAATGTAATGTAACACACACCCATACAATGCGCACCACCCCGTGATGTTTTTCTCACTCCTACTAGTGAATGTAATGTAACACACACCCATACAATGTGCACTACCCCGTGATGTTTTTCTCACTCCTACTAGTGAATGTAGTGTAACACACACCCATACAATGTGCACTACCCCGTGATGTTTTTCTTACTCCTACTAGTGAATGTAGTGTAACACACACCCATACAATGTGCACTACCCCGTGATGTTTTTCTCACTCCTACTAGTGAATGTAATGTAACACACACCCATACAATGCGCACCACCCCGTGATGTTTTTCTCACTCCTACTAGTGAATGTAGTGTAACACACACCCATACAATGTGCACTACCCTGTGATGTTTTTCTCACTCCTACTAGTGAATGTAGTGTCACACACACCCATACAATGCGCACCACCCCGTGATGTTTTTCTCACTCCTACTAGTGAATGTAGTGTAACACACACCCATACAATGCGCACCACCCCGTGATGTTTTTCTCACTCCTACTAGTGAATGTAGTGTAACACACACCCATACAATGCGCACCACCCCGTGATGTTTTTCTCACTCCTACTAGTGAACGTAATGTAACACACACCCATACAATGCGCACCACCCGCTGATGTTTTTCTCACTCCTACTAGTGAATGTAATGTAACACACACCCATACAATGCGCACCACCCCGTGATGTTTTTCTCACTCCTACTAGTGAATGTAATGTAACACACACCCTTACAATGCGCACCACCCCGTGATGTTTTTCTCACTCCTACTAGTGAATCTAATGTAACACACACCCATACAATGCGCACCACCCCGTGATGTTTTTCTCACTCCTACTAGTGAATCTAATGTAACACACACCCATACAATGCGCACCACCCCGTGATGTTTTTCTCACTCCTACACGTGAATCTAATGTAACACACACCCATACAATGCGCACCACCCCGTGATGTTTTTCTCACTCCTACTAGTGAATGTAATGTAACACACACCCATACAATGCGCACCACCCCGTGATGTTTTTCTCACTCCTACTAGTGAACGTAATGTAACACACACCCATACAATGCGCACCACCCCGTGATGTTTTTCTCACTCCTACTAGTGAACGTAATGTAACACACACCCATACAATGCGCACCACCCCGTGATGTTTTTCTCACTCCTACTAGTGAATGTAACGTAACACACACCCATACAATGCGCACCACCCCGTGTTGTTTTTCTCACTCCTACTAGTGAATGCAACGTAACACACACCCATACAATGCGCACAACCCGGTGATGTTTTTCGCACTCCTACTAGTGAATGCAATGTAACACACACCCATACAATGCGCACCACCCCGTGATGTTTTTCTCACTCCTAATAGTGAATGTAATGTAACACACACCCATACAATGCGCACCACCCCGTGATGTTTTTCTCACTCCTACTAGTGAATCTAATGTAACACACACCCATACAATGCGCACCACCCCGTGATGTTTTTCTCACTCCTACTAGTGAATCTAATGTAACACACACCCATACAATGCGCACCACCCCGTGATGTTTTTCTCACTCCTACACGTGAATCTAATGTAACACACACCCATACAATGCGCACCACCCCGTGATGTTTTTCTCACTCCTAATAGTGAATGTAATGTAACACACACCCATACAATGCGCACCACCCCGTGATGTTTTTCTCACTCCTACTAGTGAATGCAACGTAACACACACCCATACAATTCGCACCACCCCGTGATGTTTTTCTCACTCCTACTAGTGAATCTAATGTAACACACACCCATACAATGCACACCACCCCGTGATGTTTTTCTCACTCCTACTAGTGAATGTAATGTAACACACACCCATACAATGCGCACCACCCCGTGATGTTTTTCTCACTCCTACTAGTGAATGTAATGTAACACACACCCATACAATGCGCACCACCCCGTGATGTTTTTCTCACTCCTACTAGTGAACGTAATGTAACACACACCCATACAATGCGCACCACCCCGTGATGTTTTTCTCACTCCTACTAGTGAACGTAATGTAACACACACCCATATAATGCGCACCACCCCGTGATGTTTTTCTCACTCCTACTAGTGAACGTAATGTAACACACACCCATACAATGCGCACCACCCCGTGATGTTTTTCTCACTCCTACTAGTGAAGGTAATGTAACACACACCCATACAATGCGCACCACCCCGTGATGTTTTTCTCACTCCTACTAGTGAATGTAATGTAACACACACCCATACAATGCGCACCACCCCGTGATGTTTTTCTCACTCCTACTAGTGAATGTAATGTAACACACACCAATACAATGCGCACCACCCCGTGATGTTTTTCTCACCCTTCTAGTGAATGTAATGTAAGACACACCCATGAAATGCGCACCACCCCGTGATGATTTTCTCACTCCTACTAGTGAATGTAATGTAACACACCCCCATACAATGCGCACCACCCCGTGATGTTTTTCTCACTCCTACTAGTGAATGTAATGTAACACACACCCATACAATGCGCACCACCCCGTGATGTTTTTCTCACTCCTACTAGTGAATGTAATGTAACACACACCCATATAATGCGCACCACCCCGTGATGTTTTTCTCACTCCTACTAGTGAATGTAATGTAACACACACCCATACAATGCGCACCACCCCGTGATGTTTTTCTCACTCCTACTAGTGAATCTTATGTAAAACACACCCATACAAAGCGCACCACCCCGTGATGTTTTTCTCACTCCTGCTAGTGAATCTGATGTAACACACACCCATACAATGCGCACCACCCCGTGATGTTTTTCTCACTCCTGCTAGTGAATGTAATGTAACACACACCCATACAATGCGCACCACCCCGTGATGTTTTTCTCACTCCTCCTAGTGAATGTAATGTAACACACACCCATACAATGCGCACCACCCCGTGACGTTTTTCTCACTCCTACTAGTGAATCTAATGTAACACACACCCATACAATGCGCACCACCCCGTGATGTTTTTCTCACTCCTACTAGTGAATGTAATGTAACACACACCCATACAATGCGCACCACCCCGTGATGTTTTTCTCACTCCTACTAGTGAATGTAATGTAACACACACCCATACAATGCGCACCACCCGGTGATGTTTTTCTCACTCCTACTAGTGAATGTAATGTAACACACACCCATACAATGCGCACCACCCCGTTTTTTTTTTCTCACTCCTACTAGTGAATGTAATGTCACACACACCCATACAATGCGCACCACCCCGTGATGTTTTTCTCACTCCTACTAGTGAATGTAGTGTAACACACACCCATACAATGCGCACCACCCCGTGATGTTTTTCTCACTCCTACTAGTGAATGTAATGTAACACACACCCATACAATAAGCACCACCCCGTGATGTTTTTCTCACTCCTACTAGTGAATGTAATGTAACACACACCAATACAATGCGCACCACCCCGTGATGTTTTTCTCACCCTTCTAGTGAATGTAATGTAAGACACACCCATGAAATGCGCACCACCCCGTGATGTTTTTCTCACTCCTACACGTGAATCTAATGTAACACACACCCATACAATGCGCACCACCCTGTGATGTTTTTCTCACTCCTACTAGTGAATGTAATGTAAAACACACCCATACAATGCGCACCACCCCATGATGTTTTTCTCACTCCTACTAGTGAATGTAATGTCACACACACCCATACAATGCGCACCACCCCGTGATGTTTTTCTCACTCCTACTAGTGAATGTAGTGTAACACACACCCATACAATGCGCACCACCCCGTGATGTTTTTCTCACTCCTACTAGTGAATGTAATGTAACACACACCCATACAATGCGCACCACCCGGTGATGTTTTTCTCACTCCTACTAGTGAATGTAATGTAACACACACCCATACAATGCGCACCACCCCGTGATGTTTTTCTCACTCCTACTAGTGAACGTAATGTAACACACACCCATACAATGCGCACCACCCCGTGATGTTTTTCTCACTCCTACTAGTGAAGGTAATGTAACACACACCCATACAATGCGCACCACCCCGTGATGTTTTTCTCACTCCTACTAGTGAATGTAATGTAACACACACCCATACAATGCGCACCACCCCGTGATGTTTTTCTCACTCCTACTAGTGAATGTAATGTAACACACACCAATACAATGCGCACCACCCCGTGATGTTTTTCTCACCCTTCTAGTGAATGTAATGTAAGACACACCCATGAAATGCGCACCACCCCGTGATGATTTTCTCACTCCTACTAGTGAATGTAATGTAACACACCCCCATACAATGCGCACCACCCCGTGATGTTTTTCTCACTCCTACTAGTGAATGTAACGTAACACACACCCATACAATGCGCACCACCCCGTGATGTGTTTCTCACTCCTACTAGTGAATGTAATGTAACACACACCCATACAATGCGCACCACCCCGTGATGTTTTTCTCACTCCTACTAGTGAATCTTATGTAAAACACACCCATACAAAGCGCACCACCCCGTGATGTTTTTCTCACTCCTAATAGTGAATCTGATGTAACACACACCCATACAATGCGCACCACCCCGTGATGTTTTTCTCACTCCTACTAGTGAATCTAATGTAACACACACCCATACAATGCGCACCACCCCGTGATGTTTTTCTCACTCCTACTAGTGAATGTAATGTAACACACACCCATACAATGCGCACCACCCCGTGATGTTTTTCTCACTCCTACTAGTGAATGTAATGTAACACACACCCATACAATGCGCACCACCCCGTGATGTTTTTCTCACTCCTACTAGTGAATGTAATGTCACACACACCCATACAATGCGCACCACCCCGTTATGTTTTTCTCACTCCTACTAGTGAATGTAATGTCACACACTACCATACAATGCGCACCACCCCGTGATGTTTTTCTCACTCCTACTAGTGAATCTAATGTAACACACACCCATACAATGCGCACCACCCCGTGATGTTTTTCTCACTCCTACTAGTGAATGTAATGTAACACACACCCATACAATGCCCACCACCCCGTGATGTTTTTCTCACTCCTACTAGTGAATGTAATGTAACACACACCCATACAATGCGCACCACCCCGTGATGTTTTTCTCACTCCTACTAGTGAATGTAACGTAACACACACCCATACAATGCGCACCACCCCGTGATGTTTTTCTCACTCCTACTAGTGAATGCAACGTAACACACACCCATACAATGCGCACCACCCGGTGATGTTTTTCTCACTCCTACTATTGAATGCAATGTAACACACACCCATACAATGCGCACCACCCCGTGATGTTTTTCTCACTCCTACTAGTGAATGTAATGTAACACACACCCATACAATGCGCACCCCCCCGTGATGTTTTTCTCACTCCTACTAGTGAATCTAATGTAACACACACCCATACAATGCGCACCACCCCGTGATATTTTTCTCACTCCTACTAGTGAATCTAATGTAACACACACCCATACAATGCGCACCACACCGTGATGTTTTTCTCACTCCTACACGTGAATCTAATGTAACACACACCCATACAATGCGCACCACCCCGTGATGTTTTTCTCACTCCTACTAGTGAATGTAATGTAACACACACCCATACAATGCGCACCACCCCGTGATGTTTTTCTCACTCCTACTAGTGAATGTAGTGTCACACACACCCATACAATGCGCACCACCCCGTGATGTTTTTCTCACTCCTACTAGTGAATGTAGTGTAACACACACCCATACAATGCGCACCACCCCGTGATGTTTTTCTCACTCCTACTAGTGAATGTAATGTAACACACACCCATACAATGCGCACCACCCGGTGATGTTTTTCTCACTCCTACTAGTGAATGTAATGTAACACACACCCATACAATGCGCACCACCCCCGTGATGTTTTTCTCACTCCTACTAGTGAATGTAATGTAACACACACCCATACAATGCGCACCACCCGGTGATGTTTTTCTCACTCCTACTAGTGAATGTAATGTAACACACACCCATACAATGCGCACCACCCCCGTGATGTTTTTCTCACTCCTACTAGTGAATGTAATGTAACACACACCCATATAATGCGCACAACCCCGTGATGTTTTTCTCACTCCTACTAGTGAATGTAATGTAACACACACCCATACAATGCGCACAACCCCGTGATGTTTTTCTCACTCCTACTAGTGAATGTAATGTAACACACACCCATACAATGCGCACCACCCCGTGATGTTTTTCTCACTCCTACTAGTGAATGTAACGAAACACACACCCATACAATGCGCACCACCCCGTGATGTTTTTCTCACTCCTACTAGTGAATGCAACGTAACACACACCCATACAATGCGCACCACCCGGTGATATTTTTCTCACTCCTACTAGTGAATGCAATGTAAAACACACCCATACAATGCGCACCACCCCGTGATGTTTTTCTCACTCCTACACGTGAATCTAATGTAACACACACCCATACAATGCGCACCACCCCGTGATGTTTTTCTCACTCCTACACGTGAATCTAATGTAACACACACCCATACAATGCGCACCACCCCGTGATGTCTATCTCACTCCTACTAGTGAATGTAGTGTAACACACACCAATACAATGCGCACCACCCCGTGATGTTTTTCTCACTCCTACTAGTGAATGTAACGTAACACACACCCATACAATGCGCACCACCCCGTGATGTTTTTCTCACTCCTACTAGTGAATGCAATGTAACACACACCCATACAATGCGCACCACCCGGTGATGTTTTTCTCACTCCTACTAGTGAATGTAATGTAACACACACCCATAAAATGCGCAATACCCGTGATGTTTTTCTCACTCCTACTAGTGAATGTAATGTAACACACACCCATACAATGCGCACCACCCCGTGATGTTTTTCTCACTCCTACTAGTGAATCTAATGTGACACACACCCATACAATGCGCACAACCCCGTGATGTTTTTCTCACTCCTACTAGTGAATCTAATGTAACACACACCCATACAATGCGCACCACCCCGTGATGTTTTTCTCACTCCTACACGTGAATCTAATGTAACACACACCCATACAATGCGCACCACACCGTGATGTTTTTCTCACTCCTACACGTGAATCTAATGTAACACACACCCATACAATGCGCACCACCCCGTGATGTTTTTCTCACTCCTACTAGTGAATGTAATGTAACACACACCCATACAATGCGCACCACCCCGTGATGTTTTTCTCACTCCTACTAGTGAATGTAGTGTCACACACACCCATACAATGCGCACCACCCCGTGATGTTTTTCTCACTCCTACTAGTGAATGTAGTGTAACACACACCCATACAATGCGCACCACCCCGTGATGTTTTTCTCACTCCTACTAGTGAATGTAGTGTAACACACACCAATACAATGCGCACCACCCCGTGATGTTTTTCTCACTCCTACTAGTGAATGTAACGTAACACACACCCATACAATGCGCACCACCCCGTGATGTTTTTCTCACTCCTACTAGTGAATGCAATGTAACACACACCCATACAATGCGCACCACCCGGTGATGTTTTTCTCACTCCTACTAGTGAATGTAATGTAACACACACCCATAAAATGCGCAATACCCGTGATGTTTTTCTCACTCCTACTAGTGAATGTAATGTAACACACACCCATACAATGCGCACCACCCCGTGATGTTTTTCTCACTCCTACTAGTGAATCTAATGTGACACACACCCATACAATGCGCACAACCCCGTGATGTTTTTCTCACTCCTACTAGTGAATCTAATGTAACACACACCCATACAATGCGCACCACCCCGTGATGTTTTTCTCACTCCTACACGTGAATCTAATGTAACACACACCCATACAATGCGCACCACACCGTGATGTTTTTCTCACTCCTACACGTGAATCTAATGTAACACACACCCATACAATGCGCACCACCCCGTGATGTTTTTCTCACTCCTACTAGTGAATGTAATGTAACACACACCCATACAATGCGCACCACCCCGTGATGTTTTTCTCACTCCTACTAGTGAATGTAGTGTCACACACACCCATACAATGCGCACCACCCCGTGATGTTTTTCTCACTCCTACTAGTGAATGTAGTGTAACACACACCCATACAATGCGCACCACCCCGTGATGTTTTTCTCACTCCTACTAGTGAATGTAATGTAACACACACCCATACACTGCGCACCACCCGGTGATGTTTTTCTCACTCCTACTAGTGAATGTAATGTAACACACACCCATACAATGCGCACCACCCCCGTGATGTTTTTCTCACTCCTACTAGTGAATGTAATGTAACACACACCCATATAATGCGCACAACCCCGTGATGTTTTTCTCACTCCTACTAGTGAATGTAATGTAACACACACCCATACAATGCGCACAACCCCGTGATGTTTTTCTCACTCCTACTAGTGAATGTAATGTAACACACACCCATACAATGCGCACCACCCCGTGATGTTTTTCTCACTCCTACTAGTGAATGTAACGAAACACACACCCATACAATGCGCACCACCCCGTGATGTTTTTCTCACTCCTACTAGTGAATGCAACGTAACACACACCCATACAATGCGCACCACCCGGTGATATTTTTCTCACTCCTACTAGTGAATGCAATGTAAAACACACCCATACAATGCGCACCACCCCGTGATGTTTTTCTCACTCCTACACGTGAATCTAATGTAACACACACCCATACAATGCGCACCACCCCGTGATGTTTTTCTCACTCCTACACGTGAATCTAATGTAACACACACCCATACAATGCGCACCACCCCGTGATGTCTATCTCACTCCTACTAGTGAATGTAGTGTAACACACACCAATACAATGCGCACCACCCCGTGATGTTTTTCTCACTCCTACTAGTGAATGTAACGTAACACACACCCATACAATGCGCACCACCCCGTGATGTTTTTCTCACTCCTACTAGTGAATGCAATGTAACACACACCCATACAATGCGCACCACCCGGTGATGTTTTTCTCACTCCTACTAGTGAATGTAATGTAACACACACCCATAAAATGCGCAATACCCGTGATGTTTTTCTCACTCCTACTAGTGAATGTAATGTAACACACACCCATACAATGCGCACCACCCCGTGATGTTTTTCTCACTCCTACTAGTGAATCTAATGTGACACACACCCATACAATGCGCACAACCCCGTGATGTTTTTCTCACTCCTACTAGTGAATCTAATGTAACACACACCCATACAATGCGCACCACCCCGTGATGTTTTTCTCACTCCTACACGTGAATCTAATGTAACACACACCCATACAATGCGCACCACCCCGTGATGTTTTTCTCACTCCTACTAGTGAATGTAATGTAACACACACCCATACAATGCGCACCACCCCGTGATGTTTTTCTCACTCCTACACGTGAATCTAATGTAACACACACCCATACAATGCGCACCACCCCGTGATGTTTTTCTCACTCCTACTAGTGAATGTAATGTAACACACACCCATACAATGCGTACCACCCCGTGATGTTTTTCTCACTCCTACTAGTGAATGTAATGTAACACACACCCATACAATGCGCACCACCCCGTGATGTTTTTCTCACTCCTACTAGTGAATGTAACGTAACACACACCCATACAATGCGCACCACCCCGTGATGTTTTTCTCACTCCTACTAGTGAATGCAATGTAACACACACCCATACAATGCGCACCACCCGGTGATGTTTTTCTCACTCCTACTAGTGAATGTAATGTAACACACACCCATACAATGCGCACCACCCCGTGATGTTTTTCTCACTCCTACTAGTGAATCTAATGTAACACACACCCATACAATGCGCACCACCCCGTGATGTTTTTCTCACTCCTATTAGTGAATCTAATGTAACACACACCCATACAATGCGCACCACCCCGTGATGTTTTTCTCACTCCTACTAGTGAATCTAATGTAACACACACCCATACAATGCGCACCACCCCGTGATGTTTTTCTCACTCCTACACGTGAATCTAATGTAACACACACCCATACAATGCGCACCACCCCTTGATGTTTTTCTCACTCCTACTAGTGAATGTAATGTAACACACACCCATACAATGCGCACCACCCCGTGATGTTTTTCTCACTCCTACTAGTGAATGTAATGTAACACACACCCATACAATGCGCACCACCCCGTGATGTTTTTCTCACTCCTACTAGTGAATGTAATGTAACACACACCCATACAATGCGCACCACCCCGTGATGTTTTTCTCACTCCTACTAGTGAATGTAATGTAACACACACCCATACAATGCGCACAACCCCGTGATGTTTTTCTCACTCCTACTAGTGAATGTAATGTAACACACACCCATACAATGCGCACCACCCCGTGATGTTTTTCTCACTCCTACTAGTGAATGTAATGTAACACACACCCATACAATGCGCACCACCCCGTGATGTTTTTCTCACTCGTACTAGTGAATCTAATGTAACACACACCCATACAATGCCCACCACCCCGTGATGTTTTTCTCACTCCTACTAGTGAATCTAATGTAACACACACCCATACATTGCGCACCTCCCCGTGATGTTTTTCTCACTCCTACACGTGAATCTAATGTAACACACACCCATACAATGCGCACCACCCCGTGATGTTTTTCTCACTCCTACTAGTGAATCTAATGTAACACACACCCATACAATGCCCACCAACCCGTGATGTTTTTCTCACTCCTACTAGTGAATGTAATGTAACACACACCCATACAATGCGCACCACCCCGTGATGTTTTTCTCACTCCTACTAGTGAATGTAACGAAACACACACCCATACAATGCGCACCACCCCGTGATGTTTTTCTCACTCCTACTAGTGAATGCAACGTAACACACCCCCATACAATGCGCACCACCCCGTGATGTTTTTCTCACTCCTACTAGTGAACGTAATGTAACACACACCCATACAATGCGCACCACCCCGTGATGTTTTTCTCACTCCTACTAGTGAACGTAATGTAACACACACCCATATAATGCGCACCACCCCGTGATGTTTTTCTCACTCCTACTAGTGAACGTAATGTAACACACACCCATACAATGCGCACCACCCCGTGATGTTTTTCTCACTCCTACTAGTGAAGGTAATGTAACACACACCCATACAATGCGCACCACCCCGTGATGTTTTTCTCACTCCTACTAGTGAATGTAATGTAACACACACCCATACAATGCGCACCACCGCGTGATGTTTTTCTCACTCCTACTAGTGAATCTAATGTAACACACACCCATACAATGCGCACCACCCCGTGATGTTTTTCTCACTCCTACTAGTGAATGCAATGTAACACACACCCATACAATGCGCACCACCCGGTGATGTTTTTCTCACTCCTACTAGTGAATGTAATGTAACACACACCCATAAAATGCGCACCACCCCGTGATGTTTTTCTCACTCCTACTGGTGAATGTAATGTAACACACACCCATACAATGCGCACCACCCCGTGATGTTTTTCTCACTCCTACTAGTGAATCTAATGTGACACACACCCATACAATGCGCACAACCCCGTGATGTTTTTCTCACTCCTACTAGTGAATCTAATGTAACACACACCCATACAATGCGCACCACCCCGTGATGTTTTTCTCACTCCTACTATTGAATCTAATGTAACACACACCCATACAATGCGCACCACCCCGTGATGTTTTTCTCACTCCTACTAGTGAATCTAATGTAACACACACCCATACAATGCGCACCACCCCGTGATGTTTTTCTCACTCCTACTAGTGAATCTAATGTAACACACACCCATACAATGCGCACCACCCCGTGATGTTTTTCTCACTCCTACTAGTGAATCTAATGTAACACACACCCATACAATGCGCACCACCCCGTGATGTTTTTCTCACTCCTACACGTGAATCTAATGTAACACACACCCATACAATGCGCACCACCCCGTGATGTTTTTCTCACTCCTACTAGTGAATGTAATGTAACACAAACCCATACAATGCGTACCACCCCGTGATGTTTTTCTCACTCCTACTAGTGAATGTAATGTAACACACACCCATACAATGCGCACCACCCCGTGATGTTTTTCTCACTGCTACTAGTGAATGTAACGTAACACACACCCATACAATGCGCACCACCCCGTGATGTTTAACTCACTCCTACTAGTGAATCTAATGTAACACACACCCATACAATGCGCACCACCCCGTGATGTTTTTCTCACTCCTACTAGTGAATGCAATGTAACACACACCCATACAATGCGCACCACCCGGTGATGTTTTTCTCACTCCTACTAGTGAATGTAATGTAACACACACCCATAAAATGCGCACCACCCCGTGATGTTTTTCTCACTCCTACTAGTGAATGTAATGTAACACACACCCATACAATGCGCACCACCCCGTGATGTTTTTCTCACTCCTACTAGTGAATCTAATGTGACACACACCCATACAATGCGCACAACCCCGTGATGTTTTTCTCACTCCTACTAGTGAATCTAATGTAACACACACCCATACAATGCGCACCACCCCGTGATGTTTTTCTCACTCCTACTAGTGAATCTAATGTAACACACACCCATACAATGCGCACCACCCCGTGATGTTTTTCTCACTCCTAGTAGTGAATCTAATGTAACACACACCCATACAATGCGCACCACCCCGTGATGTTTTTCTCACTCCTACTAGTGAATCTAATGTAACACACACCCATACAATGCGCACCACCCCGTGATGTTTTTCTCACTCCTACTAGTGAATCTAATGTAACACACACCCATACAATGCGCACCACCCCGTGATGTTTTTCTCACTCCTACACGTGAATCTAATGTAACACACACCCATACAATGCGCACCACCCCGTGATGTTTTTCTCACTCCTACTAGTGAATGTAATGTAACACACACCCATACAATGCGTACCACCCCGTGATGTTTTTCTCACTCCTACTAGTGAATGTAATGTAACACACACCCATACAATGCGCACCACCCCGTGATGTTTTTCTCACTCCTACTAGTGAATGTAACGTAACACACACCCATACAATGCGCACCACCCCGTGATGTTTTTCTCACTCCTACTAGTGAATGCAATGTAACACACACCCATACAATGCGCACCACCCGGTGATGTTTTTCTCACTCCTACTAGTGAATGTAATGTAACACACACCCATACAATGCGCACCACCCCGTGATGTTTTTCTCACTCCTACTAGTGAATCTAATGTAACACACACCCATACAATGCGCACCACCCCGTGATGTTTTTCTCACTCCTATTAGTGAATCTAATGTAACACACACCCATACAATGCGCACCACCCCGTGATATTTTTCTCACTCCTACTAGTGAATCTAATGTAACACACACCCATACAATGCGCACCACCCCGTGATGTTTTTCTCACTCCTACACGTGAATCTAATGTAACACACACCCATACAATGCGCACCACCCCGTGATGTTTTTCTCACTCCTACTAGTGAATGTAATGTCACACACACCCATACATTGCGCACCACCCCGTGATGTTTTTCTCACTCCTACTAGTGAATGTAGTGTAACACACACCCATACAATGCGCACCACCCCGTGATGTTTTTCTCACTCCTACTAGTGAATGTAGTGTAACACACACCTATACAATGCGCACCACCCGGTGATGTTTTTCTCACTCCTACTAGTGAATGTAATGTAACACACACCCATACAATGCGCACCACCCCGTGATGCTTTTCTCACTCCTACTAGTGAATGTAATGTAACACACACCCATACAATGCGCACCACCCCGTGATGTTTTTCTCACTCCTACTAGTGAATGTAATGTAACACACACCCATACAATGCGCACCACCCCGTGATGTTTTTCTCACTCCTACTAGTGTATGTAATGTAACACACACCCATACAATGCGCACCACCCCGTGATGTTTTTCTCACTCCTACACGTGAATCTAATGTAACACACACCCATACAATGCGCACCACCCCGTGATGTTTTTCTCACTCCTACTAGTGAATGTAATGTAACACACACCCATACAATGCGTACCACCCCGTGATGTTTTTCTCACTCCTACTAGTGAATGTGATGTAACACACACCCATACAATGCGTACCACCGCGTGATGTTTTTCTCACTCCTACTAGTGGATGTAATGTAACACACATCCATACAATGCGCATCACCCCGTGATGTTTTTCTCACTCCTACTAGTGAATGTAATGTAACACACACCCATACAATGCGCACCACCCCGTGATGTTTTTCTCACTCCTACTAGTGAATGTAATGTAACACACCCATACAATGCGCACCACCCCCTGATGTTTTTCTCACTCCTACTAGTGAATGTAATGTAACACACACCCATACAATGCGCACTACCCCGTGATGTTTTTCTCACTCCTACTAGTGAATGTAATGTAACACACACCCATACAATGCGCACCACCCCGTGATGTTTTTCTCACTCCTACTAGTGAATGTAATGTAAGACACACCCATACAATGCGCACCACCCCGTGATGTTTTTCTCACTCCTACTATTGAATGTAATGTAACACACACCCATACAATGCGCACCACCCCGTGATGTTTTTCTCACTCCTACTAGTGAATGTAGTGTAACACACACCCATACAATGCGCACCACCCCGTGATGTTTTTCTCACTCCTACTAGTGAATGTAGTGTAACACACACCCATACAATGCGCACCACCCCGTGATGTTTTTCTCACTCCTACTAGTGAATGTAATGTAACACACACCCATACAATGCGCACCACCCCGTGATGTTTTTCTCACTCCTACTAGTGAATGTAGTGTAACACACACCCATACAATGCGCACCACCCCGTGATGTTTTTCTCACTCCTACTAGTGAATGTAATGTAACACACACCCATACAATGCGCACCACCCCGTGATGTTTTTCTCACTCCTACTAGTGAATGTAATGTAACACACACCCATACAATGCGCACCACCCCGTGATGTTTTTCTCACTCCTACTAGTGAATGTAATGTAACACACACCCATACAATGCGCACCACCCCGTGATGTTTTTCTCACTCCTACTAGTGAATGTAATGTAACACACACCCATACAATGCGCACCACCCCGTGATGTTTTTCTCACTCCTACTAGTGAATGTAATGTAACACACACCCATACAATGCGCACCACCCCGTGATGTTTTTCTCACTCCTACTAGTGAATGTAATGTAACACACACCCATACAATGCGCACCAACCCGTGATGTTTTTCTCACTCCTACTAGTGAATGCAATGTAACACACACCCATACAATGCGCACCACCCGGTGATGTTTTTCTCACTCCTACTAGTGAATGTAATGTAACACACACCCATACAATGCGCACCACCCCGTGATGTTTTTCTCACTCCTACTAGTGAATCTAATGTAACACACACCCATACAATGCGCACCACCCCGTGATGTTTTTCTCACTCCTACTAGTGAATCTAATGTAACACACACCCATACAATGCGCACCACCCCGTGATGTTTTTTTCACTCCTACTAGTGAATCTAATGTAACACACACCCATACAATGCGCACCACCCCGTGATGTTTTTCTCACTCCTACACGTGAATCTAATGTAACACACACCCATACAATGCGCACCACCCCGTGATGTTTTTCTCACTCCTACTAGTGAATGTAATGTAACACACACCCATACAATGCGCACCACCCCATGATGTTTTTCTCACTCCTACTAGTGAATGTAATGTCACACACACCCATACAATGCGCACCGCCCCGTGATGTTTTTCTCACTCCTACTAGTGAATGTAGTGTAACACACACCCATACAATGCGCACCACCCCGTGATGTTTTTCTCACTCCTACTAGTGAATGTAATGTAACACACACCCATACAATGCGCACCACCCGGTGATGTTTTTCTCACTCCTACTAGTGAATGTAATGTAACACACACCCATACAATGGGCACCACCCCGTGATGTTTTTCTCACTCCTACTAGTGAATGTAATGTAACACACACCCATAAAATGCGCACCACACCGTGATGTTTTTCTCACTCCTACTAGTGAATGTAATGTAACACACACCCATACAATGCGCACCACCCCGTGATGTTTTTCTCACTCCTACTAGTGAATGTAATGTAACACACACCCATACAATGCGCACCACCCCGTGATGTTTTTCTCACTCCTACTAGTGAATGTAATGTAAGACACACCCATACAATGCGCACCACCCCGTGATGTTTTTCTCACTCCTACTATTGAATGTAATGTAACACACACCCATACAATGCGCACCACCCCGTGATGTTTTTCTCACTCCTACTAGTGAATGTAGTGTAACACACACCCATACAATGCGCACCACCCCGTGATGTTTTTCTCACTCCTACTAGTGAATGTAGTGTAACACACACCCATACAATGCGCACCACCCCGTGATGTTTTTCTCACCCTTCTAGTGAATGTAATGTAACACACACCCATGAAATGCGCACCACCCCGTGATGTTTTTCTCACTCCTACTAGTGAATGTAATGTAACACACACCCATACAATGCGCACCACCCCGTGATGTTTTTCTCACTCCTACTAGTGAATGTAATGTAACACACACCCGTACAATGCGCATCACCCCGTGATGTTTTTCTCACTCCTACTAGTGAATGTAGTGTAACACACACCCGTACAATGCGCACCACCCCGTGATGTTTTTCTCACTCCTACTAGTGAATGTAATGTAACACACACCCGTACAATGCGCACCACCCCGTGATGTTTTTCTCACTCCTACTAGTGAATGTAATGTAACACACACCCATACAATGCGCACCACCCCGTGATGTTTTTCTCACTCCTACTAGAGAATGTAATGTAACACACACCCATACAATGCACACCACCCCGTGATGTTTTTCTCACTCCTACTAGTGAATGTAATGTAACACACACCCATACAATGCGCACCACCCCGTGATGTTTTTCTCACTCCTACTAGTGAATGTAATGTAACACACACCCATACAATGCGCACCAACCCGTGATGTTTTTCTCACTCCTACTAGTGAATGTAATGTAACACACACCCATACAATGCGCACCACCCGGTGATGTTTTTCTCACTCCTACTAGTGAATGTAATGTAACACACACCCATACAATGCGCACCAACCCGTGATGTTTTTCTCACTCCTACTAGTGAATGTAATGTAACACACACCCATACAATGCGCACCACCCGGTGATGTTTTTCTCACTCCTACTAGTGAATGTAATGTAACACACACCCATACAATGCGCACCACCCCGTGATGTTTTTCTCACTCCTACTAGTGAATGTAATGTAACACACAGCCATACAATGCGCACAACCCCGTGATGTTTTTCTCACTCCTACTAGTGAATGTAATGTAACACACACCCATACAATGCGCACCACCCCGTGATGTTTTTCTCACTCCTACTAGTGAATGTAATGTAACACACACCCATACAATGCGCACCACCCCGTGATGTTTTTCTCACTCCTACTAGTGAATCTAATGTAACACACACCCATACAATGCGCACCACCCCGTGATGTGTTTCTCACTCCTACTATTGAATCTAATGTAACACACACCCATACAATGCGCACCACCCCGTGATGTTTTTCTCACTCCTACTAGTGAATGTATTGTAACACACACCCATACAATGCGCACCACCCCGTGATGTTTTTCTCACTCCTACTAGTGAATGTAATGTAACACACACCCATACAATGCGCACCACCCCGTGATGTTTTTCTCACCCTTCTAGTGAATGTAATGTAAGACACACCCATGAAATGCGCACCACCCCGTGATGTTTTTCTCACTCCTACTAGTGAATGTAATGTAACACACTCCCATACAATGCGCACCACCCCGTGATGTTTTTCTCACTCCTACTAGTGAATGTAATGTAACACACACCCATACAATGCGCACCACCCCGTGATGTTTTTCTCACTCCTACTAGTGAATCTAATGTAACACACACCCATACAATGCGCACCACCCCGTGATGTTTTTTTCACTCCTACTAGTGAATCTAATGTAACACACACCCATACAATGCGCACCACCTCGTGATGTTTTTCTCACTCCTACACGTGAATCTAATGTAACACACACCCATACAATGCGCACCACCCCGTGATGTTTTTCTCACTCCTACTAGTGAATGTAATGTAACACACACCCATACAATGCGCACCACCCCGTGATGTTTTTCTCACTCCTACTAGTGAAGGTAATGTCACACACACCCATACAATGCGCACCACCCCATGATGTTTTTCTCACTCCTACTAGTGAATGTAGTGTAACACACACCCATACAATGCGCACCACCCCGTGATGTTTTTCTCACTCCTACTAGTGAATGTAATGTAACACACACCCATACAATGCGCACCACCCGGTGATGTTTTTCTCACTCCTACTAGTGAATGTAATGTAACACACACCCATACAATGCGCACCACCCCGTGATGTTTTTCTCACTCCTACTAGTGAATGTAATGTAACACACACCCATAAAATGCGCACAACCCCGTGATGTTTTTCTCACTCCTACTAGTGAATGTAATGTAACACACACCCATACAATGCGCACCACACCGTGATGTTTTTCTCACTCCTACTAGTGAATGTAATGTAACACACACCCATACAATGCGCACCACCCCGTGATGTTTTTCTCACTCCTACTAGTGAATCTAATGTAACACACACCCATACAATGCGCACCACCCGGTGATGTTTTTCTCACTCCTACTAGTGAATCTAATGTAACACACACCTATACAATGCGCACCACCCCGTGATGTTTTTCTCACTCCTACACGTGAATCTAATGTAACACACACCCTTACAATGCGCACCACCCCGTGATGTTTTTCTCACTCCTACTAGTGAATGTAATGTAACACACACTCATACAATGCGCACCACCCCGTGATGTTTTTCTCACTCCTACTAGTGAATGTAATGTAACACACACCCATACAATGCGCACCACCCCGTGATGTTTTTCTCACTCCTACTAGTGAATGTAACATAACACACACCCATACAATGCGCACCACCCCGTGATGTTTTTCTCACTCCTACTAGTGAATGCAATGTAACACACACCCATACAATGCGCACCACCCGGTGATGTTTTTCTCACTCCTACTAGTGAATGTAATGTAACACACACCCATACAATGCGCACCACCCCGTGATGTTTTTCTCACTCCTACTAGTGAATGTAATGTAACACACACCCATACAATGCGCACCACCCGGTGATGTTTTTCTCACTCCTACTAGTGAATGTAATGTAACACACACCCATACAATGCGCTCCACCCCGTGATGTTTTTCTCACTCCTACTAGTGAATGTAATGTAACACACACCCATACAATGCGCACCACCCCGTGATGTTTTTCTCACTCCTACTAGTGAATGTAATGTAACACACACCCATACAATGCCCACCACCCCGTGATGTTTTTCTCACTCCTACTAGTGAATCTAATGTAACACACACCCATACAATGCGCACCACCCCGTGATGTTTTTCTCACTCCTAATAGTGAATCTAATGTAACACACACCTATACAATGCGCACCACCCCGTGATGTTTTTCTCACTCCTACACGTGAATCTAATGTAACACACACCCATACAATGCGAACCACCCCGTGATGTTTTTCTGACTCCTACTAGTGAATGTAATGTAACACACACCCATACAATGCGCACCACCCGGTGATGTTTTTCTCACTCCTACTAGTGAATGTAATGTAACACACACCCATACAATGCGCACCACCCCGTGATGTTTTTCTCACTCCTACTAGTGAATGTAATGTAACACACACCCATACAATGCGCACCACCCCGTGATGTTTTTCTCACTCCTACTAGTGAATGTAATGTAACACACACCCATACAATGCGCACCAACCCGTGATGTTTTTCTCACTCCTACTAGTGAATGTAATGTAACACACACCCATACAATGCGCACCACCCGGTGATGTTTTTCTCACTCCTACTAGTGAAGGTAATGTAACACACACCCATACAATGCGCACCACCCCGTGATGTTTTTCTCACTCCTACTAGTGAATGTAATGTAACACACACCCATACAATGCGCACAACCCCGTGATGTTTTTCTCACTCCTACTAGTGAATGTAATGTAACACACACCCATACAATGCGCACCACCCCGTGATGTTTTTCTCACTCCTACTAGTGAATGTAATGTAACACAAACCCATACAATGCGCACCACCCCGTGATGTTTTTCTCACTACTACTAGTGAATCTAATGTAACACACACCCATACAATGCGCACCACCCCGTGATGTTTTTCTCACTCCTACTATTGAATCTAATGTAACACACACCCATACAATGCGCACCACCCGGTGATGTTTTTCTCACTCCTACACGTGAATCTAATGTAACACACACCCATACAATGCGCACCACCCCGTGATGTTTTTCTCACTCCTACTAGTGAATGTAATGTAACACACACCCATACAATGCGCACCACCCCGTGATGTTTTTCTCACTCCTACTAGTGAATGTATTGTAACACACACCCATACAATGCGCACCACCCCGTGATGTTTTTCTCACTCCTACTAGTGAATGTAATGTAACACACACCCATACAATGCGCACCACCCCGTGATGTTTTTCTCACTCCTACTAGTGAATGCAATGTAACACACACCCATACAATGCGCACCACCCGGTGATGTTTTTCTCACTCCTACTAGTGAATGTAATGTAACACACACCCATACAATGCGCACCACCCCGTGATGTTTTTCTCACTCCTACTAGTGAATGTAATGTAACACACACCCATACAATGCGCACCACCGCGTGATGTTTTTCTCACTCTTACTAGTGAATGTAATGTAACACACACCCATACAATGCGCACCACCACGTGATGTTTTTCTCACTCCTACTAGTGAATGTAATGTAACACACACTCATACAATGCGCACCTCCCCGTGATGTTTTTCTCACTCCTACTAGTGAATTTAATGTAACACACACCCATACAATGTGCACCACCCCGTGATGTTTTTCTCACTCCTACTAGTGAATGTAATGTAACACACACCCATACAATGCGCACCACCCGGTGATGTTTTTCTCACTCCTACTAGTGAATGTAATGTAACACACACCCATACAATGCGCACCACCGCGTGATGTTTTTCTCACTCCTTTTAGTGAATCTAATGTAACACACACCCATACAATGCGCACCACCCCGTGATGTTTTTCTCACTCCTACTAGTGAATGCAATGTAACACACACCCATACAATGCGCACCACCCGGTGATGTTTTTCTCACTCCTACTAGTGAATGTAATGTAACACACACCCATACAATGCGCACCACCCCGTGATGTTTTTCTCACTCCTACTAGTGAATGTAATGTAACACACACCCATACAATGCGCACCACCCGTGATGTTTTTCTCACTCCTACTAGTGAATCTAATGTAACACACACCCATACAATGCGCTCCACCCCGTGATGTTTTTCTCACTCCTACTAGTGAATGTAATGTAACACACACCCATACAATGCGCACCACCCCGTGATGTTTTTCTCACTCCTACTAGTGAATGTAATGTAACACACACCCATACAATGCGCACCACCCCGTGATGTTTTTCTCACTCCTACTAGTGAATCTAATGTAACACACACCCATACAATGCGCACCACCCCGTGATGTTTTTCTCACTCCTAATAGTGAATCTAATGTAACACACACCTATACAATGCGCACCACCCCGTGATGTTTTTCTCACTCCTACACGTGAATCTAATGTAACACACACCCATACAATGCGCACCACCCCGTGATGTTTTTCTCACTCCTACTAGTGAATGTAATGTAACACACACCCATACAATGCGCACCACCCCGTGATGTTTTTCTCACTCCTACTAGTGAATGTAATGTAACACACACCCATACAATGCGCACCACCCCGTGATGTTTTTCTCACTCCTACACGTGAATCTAATGTAACACACACCCATACAATGCGCACCACCCCGTGATGTTTTTCTCACTCCTACTAGTGAATGTAATGTAACACACACCCATACAATGCGCACCACCCCGTGATGTTTTTCTCACTCCTACTAGTGAATGTATTGTAACACACACCCATACAATGCGCACCACCCCGTGATGTTTTTCTCACTCCTACTAGTGAATGTAATGTAACACACACCCATACAATGCGCACCACCCCGTGATGTTTTTCTCACTCCTACTAGTGAATGCAATGTAACACACACCCATACAATGCGCACCACCCGGTGATGTTTTTCTCACTCCTACTAGTGAATGTAATGTAACACACACCCATACAATGCGCACCACCCCGTGATGTTTTTCTCACTCCTACTAGTGAATCTAATGTAACACACACCCATACAATGCGCACCACCCCGTGATGTTTTTCTCACTCCTACTAGTGAATCTAATGTAACACACACCCATACAATGCGCACCACCCCGTGATGTTTTTTTCACTCCTACTAGTGAATCTAATGTAACACACACCCATACAATGCGCACCACCCCGTGATGTTTTTCTCACTCCTACACGTGAATCTAATGTAAAACACACCCATACAATGCGCACCACCCCGTGATGTTTTTCTCACTCCTACTAGTGAATGTAATGTAACACACACCCATACAATGCGCACCACCCCGTGATGTTTTTCTCACTCCTACTAGTGAATGTAATGTCACATACACCCATACAATGCGCACCACCCCGTGATGTTTTTCTCACTCCTACTAGTGAATGTAGTGTAACACACACCCATACAATGCGCACCACCCCGCGATGTTTTTCTCACTCCTACTAGTGAATGTAATGTAACACACACCCATACAATGCGCACCACCCGGTGATGTTTTTCTCACTCCTACTAGTGAATGTAATGTAACACACACCCATACAATGCGCACCACCCCGTGATGTTTTTCTCACTCCTACTAGTGAATGTAATGTAACACACACCCATACAATGCGCACAACCCCGTGATATTTTTCTCACTCCTACTAGTGAATGTAATGTAACACACACCCATACAATGCGCACCACCCCGTGATGTTTTTCTCACTCCTACTAGTGAATGTAATGTAACACACACCCATACAATGCGCACCACCCGGTGATGTTTTTCTCAATCCTACTAGTGAATCTAATGTAACACACACCCATACAATGCGCACCACACCGTGATGTTTTTCTCACTCCTAATAGTGAATCTAATGTAACACACACCTATACAATGCGCACCACCCAGTGATGTTTTTCTCACTCCTACACGTGAATCTAATGTAACACACACCCATAAAATGCGCACCACCCCGTGATGTTTTTCTGACTCCTACTAGTGAATGTAATGTAACACACACCCATACAATGCGCACCACCCCGTGATGTTTTTCTCACTCCTACTAGTGAATGTAGTGTAACACACACCCATACAATGCGCACCACCCCGTGATGTTTTTCTCACTCCTACTAGTGAATGTAGTGTAACACACACCCATAGAATGCGCACCACCCCGTGATGTTTTTCTCACTCCTACTAGTGAATGTAATGTAACACACACCCGTACAATGCGCACCACCCCGTGATGTTTTTCTCACTCCTACTAGTGAATGTAGTGTAACACACACCCGTACAATGCGCACCACCCCGTGATGTTTTTCTCACTCCTACTAGTGAATGTAATGTCACACACACCCGTACAATGCGCACCACACCGTGATGTTTTTCTCACTCCTACTAGTGAATGTAATGTAACACACACCCGTACAATGCGCACCACCCCGTGATGTTTTTCTCACTCCTACTAGTGAATGTAATGTAACACACACCCGTACAATGCGCACCACCCCGTGATGTTTTTCTCACTCCTACTAGTGAATGTAATGTAACACACACCCATACAATGCGCACCACCCCGTGATGTTTTTCTCACTCCTACTAGTGAATGTAATGTAACACACACCCATACAATGCGCACCACCCCGTGATGTTTTTCTCACTCCTACTAGTGAATGTAATGTAAAACACACCCATACAATGCGCACCAACCCGTGATGTTTTTCTCACTCCTACTAGTGAATGTAATGTAACACACACCCATACAATGCGCACCACCCGGTGATGTTTTTCTCACTCCTACTAGTGAATGTAATGTAACACACACCCATACAATGCGCACAACCCAGTGATGTTTTTCTCACTCCTACTAGTGAATGTAATGTAACACACACCCATACAATGCGCACCACCCCGTGATGTTTTTCTCACTCC
The DNA here is from genome assembly GCF_034190915.1 of Cavia porcellus. Lineage (NCBI taxonomy): Eukaryota > Metazoa > Chordata > Mammalia > Rodentia > Caviidae > Cavia > Cavia porcellus. Next base: position 134,091 of record NW_026947705.1, on the reverse strand, counting down.
TACTAGTGAATGTAATGTAACACACACCCATACAATGCGCACCACCCCGTGATGTTTTTCTCACTCCTACTAGTGAATCTAATGTAACACACACCCATACAATGCGCACCACCCCGTGATGTTTTTCTCACTCCTACTATTGAATCTAATGTAACACACACCCATACAATGCGCACCACCCCGTGATGTTTTTCTCACTCCTACACGTGAATCTAATGTAACACACACCCATACAATGCGCACCACCCCGTGATGTTTTTCTCACTCCTACTAGTGAATGTAATGTAACACACACCCATACAATGCGCACCACCCCGTGATGTTTTTCTCACTCCTACTAGTGAATGTATTGTAACACACACCCATACAATGCGCACCACCCCGTGATGTTTTTCTCACTCCTACTAGTGAATGTAATGTAACACACACCCATACAATGCGCACCACCCCGTGATGTTTTTCTCACTCCTACTAGTGAATGTAATGTAACACACACCCATACAATGCGCACCACCCCGTGATGTTTTTCTCACTCCTACACGTGAATCTAATGTAACACACACCCATACAGTGCGCACCACCCCGTGATGTTTTTCTCACTCCTACTAGTGAATGCAATGTAACACACACCCATACAATGCGCACCACCCGGTGATGTTTTTCTCACTCCTACTAGTGAATGTAATGTGACACACACCCATACAATGCGCACCACCCCGTGATGTTTTTCTCACTCCTACTAGTGAATGTAATGTAACACACACCCATACAATGCGCACCACCCCGTGATGTTTTTCTCACTCCTACTAGTGAATCTAATGTAACATACACCCATACAATGCGCACCACCCCGTGATGTTTTTTTCACTCCTACTAGTGAATCTAATGTAACACACACCCATAAAATGCGCACCACCCCGTGATGTTTTTCTCACTCCTACACGTGAATCTAATGCAACACACACCCCTACAATGCGCACCACCCCGTGATGTTTTTCTCACTCCTACTAGTGAATGTAATGTATCACACACCCATACAATGCGCACCAACCCGTGATGTTTTTCTCACTCCTACTAGTGAAGGTAATGTCACACACACCCATACAATGCGCACCACCCCGTGATGTTTTTCTCACTCCTACTAGTGAATGTAGTGTAACACACACCCATACAATGCGCACCACCCCGTGATGTTTTTCTCACTCCTACTAGTGAATGTAATGTAACACACACCCATACAATGCGCACCATCCCGTGATGTTTTTCTCACTCCTACTAGTGAATGTAATGTAACACACACCCATACAATGCGCACAACCCCGTGATGTTTTTCTCACTCCTACTAGTGAATGTAATGTAACACACACCCATACAATGCGCACCACACCGTGATGTTTTTCTCACTCCTACTAGTGAATGTAATGTAACACACACCCATACAATGCGCACCACCCCGTGATGTTTTTCTCACTCCTACTAGTGAATCTAATGTAACACACACCCATACAATGCGCACCACCCCGTGATGTTTTTCTCACTCCTAATAGTGAATCTAATGTAACACACACCTATACAATGCGCACCACCCCGTGATGTTTTTCTCACTCCTACACGTGAATCTAATGTAACACACACCCATACAATGCGCACCACCCCGTGATGTTTTTCTCACTCCTACTAGTGAATGTAATGTAACACACACCCATACAATGCGCACCACCCCGTGATGTTTTTCTCACTCCTACTAGTGAATGTAATGTAACACACACCCATACAATGCGCACCACCCGTGATGTTTTTCTCACTCCTACTAGTGAATCTAATGTAACACACACCCATACAATGCGCTCCACCCCGTGATGTTTTTCTCACTCCTACTAGTGAATGTAATGTAACACACACCCATACAATGCGCACCACCCCGTGATGTTTTTCTCACTCCTACTAGTGAATGTAATGTAACACACACCCATACAATGCGCACCACCCCGTGATGTTTTTCTCACTCCTACTAGTGAATCTAATGTAACACACACCCATACAATGCGCACCACCCCGTGATGTTTTTCTCACTCCTAATAGTGAATCTAATGTAACACACACCTATACAATGCGCACCACCCCGTGATGTTTTTCTCACTCCTACACGTGAATCTAATGTAACACACACCCATACAATGCGCACCACCCCGTGATGTTTTTCTCACTCCTACTAGTGAATGTAATGTAACACACACCCATACAATGCGCACCACCCCGTGATGTTTTTCTCACTCCTACTAGTGAATGTAATGTAACACACACCCATACAATGCGCACCACCCCGTGATGTTTTTCTCACTCCTACTAGTGAATCTAATGTAACACACACCCATACAATGCGCACCACCCCGTGATGTTTTTCTCACTCCTACTAGTGAATCTAATGTAACACACACCCATACAATGCGCACCACCCCGTGATGTTTTTTTCACTCCTACTAGTGAATCTAATGTAACACACACCCATACAATGCGCACCACCCCGTGATGTTTTTCTCACTCCTACACGTGAATCTAATGTAAAGCACACCCATACAATGCGCACCACCCCGTGATGTTTTTCTCACTCCTACTAGTGAATGTAATGTAACACACACCCATACAATGCGCACCACCCCGTGATGTTTTTCTCACTCCTACTAGTGAATGTAATGTCACATACACCCATACAATGCGCACCACCCCGTGATGTTTTTCTCACTCCTACTAGTGAATGTAGTGTAACACACACCCATACAATGCGCACCACCCCGCGATGTTTTTCTCACTCCTACTAGTGAATGTAATGTAACACACACCCATACAATGCGCACCACCCGGTGATGTTTTTCTCACTCCTACTAGTGAATGTAATGTAACACACACCCATACAATGCGCACCACCCCGTGATGTTTTTCTCACTCCTACTAGTGAATGTAATGTAACACACACCCATACAATGCGCACAACCCCGTGATATTTTTCTCACTCCTACTAGTGAATGTAATGTAACACACACCCATACAATGCGCACCACCCCGTGATGTTTTTCTCACTCCTACTAGTGAATGTAATGTAACACACACCCATACAATGCGCACCACCCGGTGATGTTTTTCTCAATCCTACTAGTGAATCTAATGTAACACACACCCATACAATGCGCACCACACCGTGATGTTTTTCTCACTCCTAATAGTGAATCTAATGTAACACACACCTATACAATGCGCACCACCCAGTGATGTTTTTCTCACTCCTACACGTGAATCTAATGTAACACACACCCATAAAATGCGCACCACCCCGTGATGTTTTTCTGACTCCTACTAGTGAATGTAATGTAACACACACCCATACAATGCGCACCACCCCGTGATGTTTTTCTCACTCCTACTAGTGAATGTAGTGTAACACACACCCATACAATGCGCACCACCCCGTGATGTTTTTCTCACTCCTACTAGTGAATGTAGTGTAACACACACCCATAGAATGCGCACCACCCCGTGATGTTTTTCTCACTCCTACTAGTGAATGTAATGTAACACACACCCGTACAATGCGCACCACCCCGTGATGTTTTTCTCACTCCTACTAGTGAATGTAGTGTAACACACACCCGTACAATGCGCACCACCCCGTGATGTTTTTCTCACTCCTACTAGTGAATGTAATGTCACACACACCCGTACAATGCGCACCACACCGTGATGTTTTTCTCACTCCTACTAGTGAATGTAATGTAACACACACCCGTACAATGCGCACCACCCCGTGATGTTTTTCTCACTCCTACTAGTGAATGTAATGTAACACACACCCGTACAATGCGCACCACCCCGTGATGTTTTTCTCACTCCTACTAGTGAATGTAATGTAACACACACCCATACAATGCGCACCACCCCGTGATGTTTTTCTCACTCCTACTAGTGAATGTAATGTAACACACACCCATACAATGCGCACCACCCCGTGATGTTTTTCTCACTCCTACTAGTGAATGTAATGTAAAACACACCCATACAATGCGCACCAACCCGTGATGTTTTTCTCACTCCTACTAGTGAATGTAATGTAACACACACCCATACAATGCGCACCACCCGGTGATGTTTTTCTCACTCCTACTAGTGAATGTAATGTAACACACACCCATACAATGCGCACAACCCAGTGATGTTTTTCTCACTCCTACTAGTGAATGTAATGTAACACACACCCATACAATGCGCACCACCCCGTGATGTTTTTCTCACTCCTACTAGTGAATGTAATGTAACACACACCCATACAATGCGCACCACCCCGTGATGTTTTTCTCACTCCTACTAGTGAATCTAATGTAACACACACCCATACAATGCGCACCACCCCGTGATGTTTTTCTCACTCCTACTATTGAATCTAATGTAACACACACCCATACAATGCGCACCACCCCGTGATGTTTTTCTCACTCCTACACGTGAATCTAATGTAACACACACCCATACAATGCGCACCACCCCGTGATGTTTTTCTCACTCCTACTAGTGAATGTAATGTAACACACACCCATACAATGCGCACCACCCCGTGATGTTTTTCTCACTCCTACTAGTGAATGTATTGTAACACACACCCATACAATGCGCACCACCCCGTGATGTTTTTCTCACTCCTACTAGTGAATGTAATGTAACACACACCCATACAATGCGCACCACCCCGTGATGTTTTTCTCACTCCTACTAGTGAATGTAATGTAACACACACCCATACAATGCGCACCACCCCGTGATGTTTTTCTCACTCCTACACGTGAATCTAATGTAACACACACCCATACAGTGCGCACCACCCCGTGATGTTTTTCTCACTCCTACTAGTGAATGCAATGTAACACACACCCATACAATGCGCACCACCCGGTGATGTTTTTCTCACTCCTACTAGTGAATGTAATGTGACACACACCCATACAATGCGCACCACCCCGTGATGTTTTTCTCACTCCTACTAGTGAATGTAATGTAACACACACCCATACAATGCGCACCACCCCGTGATGTTTTTCTCACTCCTACTAGTGAATCTAATGTAACATACACCCATACAATGCGCACCACCCCGTGATGTTTTTTTCACTCCTACTAGTGAATCTAATGTAACACACACCCATAAAATGCGCACCACCCCGTGATGTTTTTCTCACTCCTACACGTGAATCTAATGCAACACACACCCCTACAATGCGCACCACCCCGTGATGTTTTTCTCACTCCTACTAGTGAATGTAATGTATCACACACCCATACAATGCGCACCAACCCGTGATGTTTTTCTCACTCCTACTAGTGAAGGTAATGTCACACACACCCATACAATGCGCACCACCCCGTGATGTTTTTCTCACTCCTACTAGTGAATGTAGTGTAACACACACCCATACAATGCGCACCACCCCGTGATGTTTTTCTCACTCCTACTAGTGAATGTAATGTAACACACACCCATACAATGCGCACCATCCCGTGATGTTTTTCTCACTCCTACTAGTGAATGTAATGTAACACACACCCATACAATGCGCACAACCCCGTGATGTTTTTCTCACTCCTACTAGTGAATGTAATGTAACACACACCCATACAATGCGCACCACACCGTGATGTTTTTCTCACTCCTACTAGTGAATGTAATGTAACACACACCCATACAATGCGCACCACCCCGTGATGTTTTTCTCACTCCTACTAGTGAATCTAATGTAACACACACCCATACAATGCGCACCACCCCGTGATGTTTTTCTCACTCCTAATAGTGAATCTAATGTAACACACACCTATACAATGCGCACCACCCCGTGATGTTTTTCTCACTCCTACACGTGAATCTAATGTAACACACACCCATACAATGCGCACCACCCCGTGATGTTTTTCTCACTCCTACTAGTGAATGTAATGTAACACACACCCATACAATGCGCACCACCCCGTGATGTTTTTCTCACTCCTACTAGTGAATGTAATGTAACACACACCCATACAATGCGCACCACCCGTGATGTTTTTCTCACTCCTACTAGTGAATCTAATGTAACACACACCCATACAATGCGCTCCACCCCGTGATGTTTTTCTCACTCCTACTAGTGAATGTAATGTAACACACACCCATACAATGCGCACCACCCCGTGATGTTTTTCTCACTCCTACTAGTGAATGTAATGTAACACACACCCATACAATGCGCACCACCCCGTGATGTTTTTCTCACTCCTACTAGTGAATCTAATGTAACACACACCCATACAATGCGCACCACCCCGTGATGTTTTTCTCACTCCTAATAGTGAATCTAATGTAACACACACCTATACAATGCGCACCACCCCGTGATGTTTTTCTCACTCCTACACGTGAATCTAATGTAACACACACCCATACAATGCGCACCACCCCGTGATGTTTTTCTCACTCCTACTAGTGAATGTAATGTAACACACACCCATACAATGCGCACCACCCCGTGATGTTTTTCTCACTCCTACTAGTGAATGTAATGTAACACACACCCATACAATGCGCACCACCCCGTGATGTTTTTCTCACTCCTACACGTGAATCTAATGTAACACACACCCATACAATGCGCACCACCCCGTGATGTTTTTCTCACTCCTACTAGTGAATGTAATGTAACACACACCCATACAATGCGCACCACCCCGTGATGTTTTTCTCACTCCTACTAGTGAATGTATTGTAACACACACCCATACAATGCGCACCACCCCGTGATGTTTTTCTCACTCCTACTAGTGAATGTAATGTAACACACACCCATACAATGCGCACCACCCCGTGATGTTTTTCTCACTCCTACTAGTGAATGCAATGTAACACACACCCATACAATGCGCACCACCCGGTGATGTTTTTCTCACTCCTACTAGTGAATGTAATGTAACACACACCCATACAATGCGCACCACCCCGTGATGTTTTTCTCACTCCTACTAGTGAATCTAATGTAACACACACCCATACAATGCGCACCACCCCGTGATGTTTTTCTCACTCCTACTAGTGAATCTAATGTAACACACACCCATACAATGCGCACCACCCCGTGATGTTTTTTTCACTCCTACTAGTGAATCTAATGTAACACACACCCATACAATGCGCACCACCCCGTGATGTTTTTCTCACTCCTACACGTGAATCTAATGTAAAACACACCCATACAATGCGCACCACCCCGTGATGTTTTTCTCACTCCTACTAGTGAATGTAATGTAACACACACCCATACAATGCGCACCACCCCGTGATGTTTTTCTCACTCCTACTAGTGAATGTAATGTCACATACACCCATACAATGCGCACCACCCCGTGATGTTTTTCTCACTCCTACTAGTGAATGTAGTGTAACACACACCCATACAATGCGCACCACCCCGCGATGTTTTTCTCACTCCTACTAGTGAATGTAATGTAACACACACCCATACAATGCGCACCACCCGGTGATGTTTTTCTCACTCCTACTAGTGAATGTAATGTAACACACACCCATACAATGCGCACCACCCCGTGATGTTTTTCTCACTCCTACTAGTGAATGTAATGTAACACACACCCATACAATGCGCACAACCCCGTGATGTTTTTCTCACTTCTACTAGTGAAAGTAATGTAACACACACCCATACAATGCGCACCACCCCGTGATGTTTTTCTCACTCCTACTAGTGAATGTAATGTAACACACACCCATACAATGCGCACCACCCGGTGATGTTTTTCTCAATCCTACTAGTGAATCTAATGTAACACACACCCATACAATGCGCACCACACCGTGATGTTTTTCTCACTCCTAATAGTGAATCTAATGTAACACACACCTATACAATGCGCACCACCCAGTGATGTTTTTCTCACTCCTACACGTGAATCTAATGTAACACACACCCATAAAATGCGCACCACCCCGTGATGTTTTTCTGACTCCTACTAGTGAATGTAATGTAACACACACCCATACAATGCGCACCACCCCGTGATGTTTTTCTCACTCCTACTAGTGAATGTAGTGTAACACACACCCATACAATGCGCACCACCCCGTGATGTTTTTCTCACTCCTACTAGTGAATGTAGTGTAACACACACCCATACAATGCGCACCACCCCGTGATGTTTTTCTCACTCCTACTAGTGAATGTAATGTAACACACACCCGTACAATGCGCACCACCCCGTGATGTTTTTCTCACTCCTACTAGTGAATGTAGTGTAACACACACCCGTACAATGCGCACCACCCCGTGATGTTTTTCTCACTCCTACTAGTGAATGTAATGTCACACACACCCGTACAATGCGCACCACACCGTGATGTTTTTCTCACTCCTACTAGTGAATGTAATGTAACACACACCCGTACAATGCGCACCACCCCGTGATGTTTTTCTCACTCCTACTAGTGAATGTAATGTAACACACACCCGTACAATGAGCACCACCCCGTGATGTTTTTCTCACTCCTACTAGTGAATGTAATGTAACGCACACCCATACAATGCGCACCACCCCGTGATGTTTTTCTCACTCCTACTAGTGAATGTAATGTAACACACACCCATACAATGCGCACCACCCCGTGATGTTTTTCTCACTCCTACTAGTGAATGTAATGTAAAACACACCCATACAATGCGCACCAACGCGTGATGTTTTTCTCACTCCTACTAGTGAATGTAATGTAACACACACCCATACAATGCGCACCACCCCGTGATGTTTTTCTCACTCCTACTAGTGAATGCATTGTAACACACACCCATACAATGCGCACCACCCCGTGATGTTTTTCTCACTCCTACTAGTGAATGTAATGTAACACACACCCATACAATGCGCACCACCCCGTGATGTTTTTCTCACTCCTACTAGTGAATGTAATGTAACACACACCCATACAATGCGCACCACCCCGTGATGTTTTTCTCACTCCTACACGTGAATCTAATGTAACACACACCCATACAGTGCGCACCACCCCGTGATGTTTTTCTCACTCCTACTAGTGAATGCAATGTAACACACACCCATACAATGCGCACCACCCGGTGATGTTTTTCTCACTCCTACTAGTGAATGTAATGTGACACACACCCATACAATGCGCACCACCCCGTGATGTTTTTCTCACTCCTACTAGTGAATGTAATGTAACACACACCCATACAATGCGCACCACCCCGTGATGTTTTTCTCACTCCTACTAGTGAATCTAATGTAACATACACCCATACAATGCGCACCACCCCGTGATGTTTTTTTCACTCCTACTAGTGAATCTAATGTAACACACACCCATACAATGCGCACCACCCCGTGATCTTTTTCTCACTCCTACACGTGAATCTAATGCAACACACACCCCTACAATGCGCACCACCCCGTGATGTTTTTCTCACTCCTACTAGTGAATGTAATGTATCACACACCCATACAATGCGCACCAACCCGTGATGTTTTTCTCACTCCTACTAGTGAAGGTAATGTCACACACACCCATACAATGCGCACCACCCCGTGATGTTTTTCTCACTCCTACTAGTGAATGTAGTGTAACACACACCCATACAATGCGCACCACCCCGTGATGTTTTTCTCACTCCTACTAGTGAATGTAATGTAACACACACCCATACAATGCGCACCATCCCGTGATGTTTTTCTCACTCCTACTAGTGAATGTAATGTAACACACACCCATACAATGCGCACAACCCCGTGATGTTTTTCTCACTCCTACTAGTGAATGTAATGTAACACACACCCATACAATGCGCACCACACCGTGATGTTTTTCTCACTCCTACTAGTGAATGTAATGTAACACACACCCATACAATGCGCACCACCCCGTGATGTTTTTCTCACTCCTACTAGTGAATCTAATGTAACACACACCCATACAATGCGCACCACCCCGTGATGTTTTTCTCACTCCTAATAGTGAATCTAATGTAACACACACCCATACAATGCGCACCACCCCGTGATGTTTTTCTCACTCCTACACGTGAATCTAATGTAACACACACCCATACAATGCGCACCACCCCGTGATGTTTTTCTCACTCCTACTAGTGAATGTAATGTAACACACACCCATACAATGCGCACCACCCCGTGATGTTTTTCTCACTCCTACTAGTGAATGTAATGTAACACACACCCATACAATGCGCACCACCCGTGATGTTTTTCTCACTCCTACTAGTGAATCTAATGTAACACACACCCATACAATGCGCTCCACCCCGTGATGTTTTTCTCACTCCTACTAGTGAATGTAATGTAACACACACCCATACAATGCGCACCACCCCGTGATGTTTTTCTCACTCCTACTAGTGAATGTAATGTAACACACACCCATACAATGCGCACCACCCCGTGATGTTTTTCTCACTCCTACTAGTGAATCTAATGTAACACACACCCATACAATGCGCACCACCCCGTGATGTTTTTCTCACTCCTAATAGTGAATCTAATGTAACACACACCTATACAATGCGCACCACCCCGTGATGTTTTTCTCACTCCTACACGTGAATCTAATGTAACACACACCCATACAATGCGCACCACCCCGTGATGTTTTTCTCACTCCTACTAGTGAATGTAATGTAACACACACCCATACAATGCGCACCACCCCGTGATGTTTTTCTCACTCCTACTAGTGAATGTAATGTAACACACACCCATACAATGCGCACCACCCCGTGATGTTTTTCTCACTCCTACACGTGAATCTAATGTAACACACACCCATACAATGCGCACCACCCCGTGATGTTTTTCTCACTCCTACTAGTGAATGTAATGTAACACACACCCATACAATGCGCACCACCCCGTGATGTTTTTCTCACTCCTACTAGTGAATGTATTGTAACACACACCCATACAATGCGCACCACCCCGTGATGTTTTTCTCACTCCTACTAGTGAATGTAATGTAACACACACCCATACAATGCGCACCACCCCGTGATGTTTTTCTCACTCCTACTAGTGAATGCAATGTAACACACACCCATACAATGCGCACCACCCGGTGATGTTTTTCTCACTCCTACTAGTGAATGTAATGTAACACACACCCATACAATGCGCACCACCCCGTGATGTTTTTCTCACTCCTACTAGTGAATCTAATGTAACACACACCCATACAATGCGCACCACCCCGTGATGTTTTTCTCACTCCTACTAGTGAATCTAATGTAACACACACCCATACAATGCGCACCACCCCGTGATGTTTTTTTCACTCCTACTAGTGAATCTAATGTAACACACACCCATACAATGCGCACCACCCCGTGATGTTTTTCTCACTCCTACACGTGAATCTAATGTAAAACACACCCATACAATGCGCACCACCCCGTGATGTTTTTCTCACTCCTACTAGTGAATGTAAAGTAACACACACCCATACAATGCGCACCACCCCGTGATGTTTTTCTCACTCCTACTAGTGAATGTAATGTCACATACACCCATACAATGCGCACCACCCCGTGATGTTTTTCTCACTCCTACTAGTGAATGTAGTGTAACACACACCCATACAATGCGCACCACCCCGCGATGTTTTTCTCACTCCTACTAGTGAATGTAATGTAACACACACCCATACAATGCGCACCACCCGGTGATGTTTTTCTCACTCCTACTAGTGAATGTAATGTAACACACACCCATACAATGCGCACCACCCCGTGATGTTTTTCTCACTCCTACTAGTGAATGTAATGTAACACACACCCATACAATGCGCACAACCCCGTGATGTTTTTCTCACTTCTACTAGTGAAAGTAATGTAACACACACCCATACAATGCGCACCACCCCGTGATGTTTTTCTCACTCCTACAAGTGAATGTAATGTAACACACACCCATACAATGCGCACCACCCGGTGATGTTTTTCTCAATCCTACTAGTGAATCTAATGTAACACACACCCATACAATGCGCACCACACCGTGATGTTTTTCTCACTCCTAATAGTGAATCTAATGTAACACACACCTATACAATGCGCACCACCCAGTGATGTTTTTCTCACTCCTACACGTGAATCTAATGTAACACACACCCATAAAATGCGCACCACCCCGTGATGTTTTTCTGACTCCTACTAGTGAATGTAATGTAACACACACCCATACAATGCGCACCACCCCGTGATGTTTTTCTCACTCCTACTAGTGAATGTAATGTAACACACACCCATACAATGCGCACCACCCCGTGATGTTTTTCTCACTCCTACTAGTGAATGTAGTGTAACACACACCCATACAATGCGCACCACCCCGTGATGTTTTTCTCACTCCTACTAGTGAATGTAATGTAACACACACCCGTACAATGCGCACCACCCCGTGATGTTTTTCTCACTCCTACTAGTGAATGTAGTGTAACACACACCCGTACAATGCGCACCACCCCGTGATGTTTTTCTCACTCCTACTAGTGAATGTAATGTCACACACACCCGTACAATGCGCACCACACCGTGATGTTTTTCTCACTCCTACTAGTGAATGTAATGTAACACACACCCGTACAATGCGCACCACCCCGTGATGTTTTTCTCACTCCTACTAGTGAATGTAATGTAACACACACCCGTACAATGAGCACCACCCCGTGATGTTTTTCTCACTCCTACTAGTGAATGTAATGTAACACACACCCATACAATGCGCACCACCCCGTGATGTTTTTCTCACTCCTACTAGTGAATGTAATGTAACACACACCCATACAATGCGCACCACCCCGTGATGTTTTTCTCACTCCTACTAGTGAATGTAATGTAAAACACACCCATACAATGCGCACCAACCCGTGATGTTTTTCTCACTCCTACTAGTGAATGTAATGTAACACACACCCATACAATGCGCACCACCCGGTGATGTTTTTCTCACTCCTACTAGTGAATGTAATGTAACACACACCCATACAATGCGCACAACCCAGTGATGTTTTTCTCACTCCTACTAGTGAATGTAATGTAACACACACCCATACAATGCGCACCACCCCGTGATGTTTTTCTCACTCCTACTAGTGAATGTAATGTAACACACACCCATACAATGCGCACCACCCCGTGATGTTTTTCTCACTCCTACTAGTGAATCTAATGTAACACACACCCATACAATGCGCACCACCCCGTGATGTTTTTCTCACTCCTACTATTGAATCTAATGTAACACACACCCATACAATGCGCACCACCCCGTGATGTTTTTCTCACTCCTACTAGTGAATGTATTGTAACACACACCCATACAATGCGCACCACCCCGTGATGTTTTTCTCACTCCTACTAGTGAATGTAATGTAACACACACCCATACAATGCACACCACCCCGTGATGTTTTTCTCACTCCTACTAGTGAATGTAATGTAACACACACCCATACAATGCGCACCACCCCGTGATGTTTTTCTCACTCCTACACGTGAATCTAATGTAACACACACCCATACAGTGCGCACCACCCCGTGATGTTTTTCTCACTCCTACTAGTGAATGCAATGTAACACACACCCATACAATGCGCACCACCCGGTGATGTTTTTCTCACTCCTACTAGTGAATGTAATGTGACACACACCCATACAATGCGCACCACCCCGTGATGTTTTTCTCACTCCTACTAGTGAATGTAATGTAACACACACCCATACAATGCGCACCACCCCGTGATGTTTTTCTCACTCCTACTAGTGAATCTAATGTAACATACACCCATACAATGCGCACCACCCCGTGATGTTTTTTTCATTCCTACTAGTGAATCTAATGTAACACACACCCATACAATGCGCACCACCCCGTGATGTTTTTCTCACTCCTACACGTGAATCTAATGCAACACACACCCATACAATGCGCACCACCCCGTGATGTTTTTCTCACTCCTACTAGTGAATGTAATGTCACACACACCCATACAATGCGCACCACCCCGTGATGTTTTTCTCACTCCTACTAGTGAAGGTAATGTCACACACACCCATACAATGCGCACCACCCCGTGATGTTTTTCTCAATCCTACTAGTGAATGTAGTGTAACACACACCCATACAATGCGCACCACCCCGTGATGTTTTTCTCACTCCTACTAGTGAATGTAATGTAACACACACCCATACAATGCGCACCATCCCGTGATGTTTTTCTCACTCCTACTAGTGAATGTAATGTAACACACACCCATACAATGCGCACAACCCCGTGATGTTTTTCTCACTCCTACTAGTGAATGTAATGTAACACACACCCATACAATGCGCACCACACCGTGATGTTTTTCTCACTCCTACTAGTGAATGTAATGTAACACACACCCATACAATGCGCACCACCCCGTGATGTTTTTCTCACTCCTACTAGTGAATCTAATGTAACACACACCCATACAATGCGCACCACCCCGTGATGTTTTTCTCACTCCTAATAGTGAATCTAATGTAACACACACCTATACAATGCGCACCACCCCGTGATGTTTTTCTCACTCCTACACGTGAATCTAATGTAACACACACCCATACAATGCGCACCACCCCGTGATGTTTTTCTCACTCCTACTAGTGAATGTAATGTAACACACACCCATACAATGCGCACCACCCCGTGATGTTTTTCTCACTCCTACTAGTGAATGTAATGTAACACACACCCATAAAATGCGCACCACCCCGTGATGTTTTTCTCACTCCTACTCGTGAATGTAACATAACACACACCCATACAATGCGCACCACCCCGTGATGTTTTTCTCACTCCTACTAGTGAATGCAATGTAACACACACCCATACAATGCGCACCACCCGGTGATGTTTTTCTCACTCCTACTAGTGAATGTAATGTAACACACACCCATACAATGCGCACCACCCCGTGATGTTTTTCTCACTCCTACTAGTGAATGTAATGTAACACACACCCATACAATGCGCACCACCCGTGATGTTTTTCTCACTCCTACTAGTGAATCTAATGTAACACACACCCATACAATGCGCTCCACCCCGTGATGTTTTTCTCACTCCTACTAGTGAATGTAATGTAACACACACCCATACAATGCTCACCACCCCGTGATGTTTTTCTCACTCCTACTAGTGAATGTAATGTAACACACACCCATACAATGCGCACCACCCCGTGATGTTTTTCTCACTCCTACTAGTGAATCTAATGTAACACACACCCATACAATGCGCACCACCCCGTGATGTTTTTCTCACTCCTAATAGTGAATCTAATGTAACACACACCTATACAATGCGCACCACCCCGTGATGTTTTTCTCACTCCTACACGTGAATCTAATGTAACACACACCCATACAATGCGCACCACCCCGTGATGTTTTTCTCACTCCTACTAGTGAATGTAATGTAACACACACCCATACAATGCGCACCACCCCGTGATGTTTTTCTCACTCCTACTAGTGAATGTAATGTAACACACACCCATACAATGCGCACCACCCCGTGATGTTTTTCTCACTCCTACACGTGAATCTAATGTAACACACACCCATACAGTGCGCACCACCCCGTGATGTTTGTCTCACTCCTACTAGTGAATGTAATGTAACACACACCCATACAATGCGTACCACCCCGTGATGTTTTTCTCACTCCTACTACTGAATGTAATGTAACACACACCCATACAATGCGTACCACCGCGTGATGTTTTTCTCACTCCTACTAGTGAATGTAATGTAACACACATCCATACAATGCACACCACCCCGTGATGTTTTTCTCACTCCTACTAGTGAATGTAATGTAACACACACCCATACAATGCGCACCACCCCGTGATGTTTTTCTCACTCCTACTAGTGAATGTAATGTAAGACACACCCATACAATGCGCACCACCCCGTGATGTTTTTCTCACTCCTACTATTGAATGTAATGTAACACACACCCATACAATGCGCACCACCCCGTGATGTTTTTCTCACTCCTACTAGTGAATGTAGTGTAACACACACCCATACAATGCGCACCACCCCGTGATGTTTTTCTCACTCCTACTAGTGAATGTAGTGTAACACACACCCATACAATGCGCACCACCCCGTGATGTTTTTCTCACTCCTACTAGTGAATGTAATGTAACACACACCCATACAATGCGCACCACCCCGTGATGTTTTTCTCACTCCTACTAGTGAATGCAATGTAACACACACCCATACAATGCGCACCACCCGGTGATGTTTTTCTCACTCCTACTAGTGAATGTAATGTAACACACACCCATACAATGCGCACCACCCCGTGATGTTTTTCTCACTCCTACTAGTGAATGTAATGTAACACACAGCCATACAATGCGCACCACCCCGTGATGTTTTTCTCACTCCTACTAGTGAATCTAATGTAACATACACCCATAGAATGCGCACCACCCCGTGATGTTTTTTTCACTCCTACTAGTGAATCTAATGTAACACACACACATACAATGCGCACCACCCCGTGATGTTTTTCTCACTCCTACACGTGAATCTAATGCAACACACACCCATACAATGCGCACCACCCCGTGATGTTTTTCTCACTCCTACTAGTGAATGTAATGTAACACACACCCATACAATGCGCACCACCCCGTGATGTTTTTCTCACTCCTACTAGTGAAGGTAATGTCACACACACCCATACAATGCGCACCACCCCGTGATGTTTTTCTCACTCCTACTAGTGAATGTAGTGTAACACACACCAATACAATGCGCACCACCCCGTGATGTTTTTCTCACTCCTACTAGTGAATGTAATGTAACACACACCCATACATTGCGCACCATCCCGTGATGTTTTTCTCACTCCTACTAGTGAATGTAATGTAACACACACCCATACAATGCGCACAACCCCTTGATGTTTTTCTCACTCCTACTAGTGAATGTAATGTAACACACACCCATACAATGCGCACCACCCCGTGATGTTTTTCTCACTCCTACTAGTGAATCTAATGTAACACACACCCATACAATGCGCACCACCCCGTGATGTTTTTCTCACTCCTAATAGTGAATCTAATGTAACACACACCTATACAATGCGCACCACCCCGTGATGTTTTTCTCACTCCTACACGTGAATCTAATGTAACACACACCCATACAATGCGCACCACCCCGTGATGTTTTTCTCACTCCTACTAGTGAATGTAATGTAACACACACCCATAAAATGCGCACCACCCCGTGATGTTTTTCTCACTCCTACTAGTGAATGTAATGTAACACACACCCATACAATGCGCACCACCCCGTGATGTTTTTCTCACTCCTACTAGTGAATGTAACGTAACACACACCCATACAATGCGCACCACCCCGTGATGTTTTTCTCACTCCTACTAGTGAATGCAATGTAACACACACCCATACAATGCGCACCACCCGGTGATGTTTTTCTCACTCCTACTAGTGAATGTAATGTAACACACACCCATACAATGCGCACCACCCCGTGATGTTTTTCTCACTCCTACTAGTGAATGTAATGTAACACACACCCATACAATGCGCACCACCCGTGATGTTTTTCTCACTCCTACTAGTGAATCTAATGTAACACACACCCATACAATGCGCTCCACCCCGTGATGTTTTTCTCACTCCTACTAGTGAATGTAATGTAACACACACCCATACAATGCGCACCACCCCGTGATGTTTTTCTCACTCCTACTAGTGAATGTAATGTAACACACACCCATACAATGTGCACCACCCCGTGATGTTTTTCTCACTCCTACACGTGAATCTAATGTAACACACACCCATACAGTGCGCACCACCCCGTGATGTTTTTCTCACTCCTACTAGTGAATGTAATGTAACACACACCCATACAATGCGTACCACCCCGTGATGTTTTTCTCACTCCTACTAATGAATGTAATGTAACACACACCCATACAATGCGTACCACCGCGTGATGTTTTTCTCACTCCTACTAGTGAATGTAATGTAACACACATCCATACAATGCGCACCACCCCGTGATGTTTTTCTCACTCCTACTAGTGAATGTAATGTAACACACACCCATACAATGCACACCACCCCGTGATGTTTTTCTCACTCCTACTAGTGAATGTAATGTAACACACCCATACAATGCGCACCACCCCCTGATGTTTTGCTCACTCCTACTAGTGAATGTAATGTAACACACACCCATACAATGCGCACTACCCCGTGATGTTTTTCTCACTCCTACTAGTGAATGTAATGTAACACACACCCATACAATGCGCACCACCCCGTGATGTTTTTCTCACTCCTACTAGTGAATGTAATGTAAGACACACCCATACAATGCGCACCACCCCGTGATGTTTTTCTCACTCCTACTATTGAATGTAATGTAACACACACCCATACAATGCGCACCACCCCGTGATGTTTTTCTCACTCCTACTAGTGAATGTAGTGTAACACACACCCATACAATGCGCACCACCCCGTGATGTTTTTCTCACTCCTACTAGTGAATGTAGTGTAACACACACCCATACAATGCGCACCACCCCGTGATGTTTTTCTCACTCCTACTAGTGAATGTAATGTAACACACACCCATACAATGTGCACCACCCCGTGATGTTTTTCTCACTCCTACTGGTGAATGTAGTGTAACACACACCCGTACAATGCGCACCACCCCGTGATGTTTTTCTCACTCCTACTAGTGAATGTAATGTAACACACACCCATACAATGCGCACCACTCCGTGATGTTTTTCTCACTCCTACTAGTGAATGTAATGTAACACACACCAATACAATGCGCACCACCCCGTGATGTTTTTCTCACTCCTACTAGTGAATGTAATGTAACACACACCCATACAATGCGCACCACCCCGTGATGTTTTTCTCACTCCTACTAGTGAATGTAATGTAACACACACCCATACAATGCGCACCACCCCGTGATGTTTTTCTCACTCCTACTAGTGAATGTAATGTAACACACACCCATACAATGCGCACCACCCCGTGATGTTTTTCTCACTCCTACTAGTGAATGTAATGTAACACACACCCATACAATGCGCACCAACCCGTGTTGTTTTTCTCACTCCTACTAGTGAATGTAATGTAACACACACCCATACAATGCGCACCACACCGTGATGTTTTTCTCACTCCTACTAGTGAATGTAATGTAACACACACCCATACAATGCGCACCACACCGTGATGTTTTTCTCACTCCTACTAGTGAATGTAATGTAACACACACCCATACAATGCGCACCACCCCGTGATGTTTTTCTCACTCCTACTAGTGAATCTAATGTAACACACACCCATACAATGCGCACCACCCCGTGATGTTTTTCTCACTCCTACTAGTGAATGTAGTGTAACACACACCCATACAATGCGCACCACCCCGTGATGTTTTTCTCACTCCTACTAGTGAATGTAGTGTAACACACACCCATACAATGCGCACCACCCCGTGATGTTTTTCTCACTCCTACTAGTGAATGTAATGTAACACACACCCATACAATGCGAACCACCCCGTGATGTTTTTCTCACTCCTACTAGTGAATGTAGTGTAACACACACCCGTACAATGCGCACCACCCCGTGATGTTTTTCTCACTC
Source organism: Cavia porcellus (assembly GCF_034190915.1). NCBI lineage: Eukaryota > Metazoa > Chordata > Mammalia > Rodentia > Caviidae > Cavia > Cavia porcellus. Next base: position 114,267 of record NW_026947705.1, on the reverse strand, counting down.
CTACTAGTGAATGTAATGTAACACACACCCATACAATGCGCACCACCCCGTGATGTTTTTCTCACTCCTACTAGTGAATGTAATGTAACACACACCCATACAATGCGCACCACCCCGTGATGTTTTTCTCACTACTAGTGAATGTAATGTAACACACACCCATACAATGCGCACCACCCCGTGATGTTTTTCTCACTCCTACTAGTGAATGTAATGTAACACACACCCATACAATGCGCACCACCCCGTGATGTTTTTCTCACTCCTACTAGTGAATGTAATGTAACACACACCCATACAATGCGCACCAACCCGTGATGTTTTTCTCACTCCTACTAGTGAATGTAATGTAACACACACCCATACAATGCGCACCACCCGGTGATGTTTTTCTCACTCCTACTAGTGAATGTAATGTAACACACACCCATACAATGCGCACCACCCCGTGATGTTTTTCTCACTCCTACTAGTGAATGTAATGTAACACACACCCATACAATGCGCACAACCCCGTGATGTTTTTCTACTACTAGTGAAAGTAATGTAACACACACCCATACAATGCGCACCACCCCGTGATGTTTTTCTCACTCCTACTAGTGAATGTAATGTAACACACACCCATACAATGCGCACCACCCCGTGATGTTTTTCTCACTCCTACTAGTGAATCTAATGTAACACACACCCATACAATGCGCACCACCCCGTGATGTTTTTCTCACTCCTACTATTGAATCTAATGTAACAAACACCCATACAATGCGCACCACCCCGTGATGTTTTTCTCACTCCTACACGTGAATCTAATGTAACACACACCCATACAATGCGCACCACCCCGTGATGTTTTTCTCACTCCTACTAGTGAATGTAATGTAACACACACCCATACAATGCGCACCACCCCGTGATGTTTTTCTCACTCCTACTAGTGAATGTATTGTAACACACACCCATACAATGCGCACCACCCCGTGATGTTTTTCTCACTCCTACTAGTGAATGTAATGTAACACACACCCATACAATGCGCACCACCCCGTGATGTTTTTCTCACTCCTACTAGTGAATGCAATGTAACACACACCCATACAATGCGCACCACCCGGTGATGTTTTTCTCACTCCTACTAGTGAATGTAATGTAACACACACCCATACAATGCGCACCACCCCGTGATGTTTTTCTCACTCCTACTAGTGAATGTAATGTAACACACACCCATACAATGCGCACCACCCCGTGATGTTTTTCTCACTCCTACTAGTGAATCTAATGTAACACACACCCATACAATGCGCACCACCCCGTGATGTTTTTTTCACTCCTACTAGTGAATCTAATGTAACACACACCCATACAATGCGCACCACCCCGTGATGTTTTTCTCACTCCTACACGTGAATGTAATGTAACACACACCCATACAATGCGCACCACCCCGTGATGTTTTTCTCACTCCTACTAGTGAATGTAATGTAACACACACCCATACAATGCGCACCACCCCGTGATGTTTTTCTCACTCCTACTAGTGAATGTAATGTCACACACACCCATACAATGCGCACCACCCCGTGATGTTTTTCTCACTCCTACTAGTGAATGTAGTGTAACACACACCCATACAATGCGCACCACCCCGTGATGTTTTTCTCACTCCTACTAGTGAATGTAATGTAACACACACCCATACAATGCGCACCACCCGGTGATGTTTTTCTCACTCCTACTAGTGAATGTAATGTAACACACACCCATACAATGCGCACCACCCCGTGATGTTTTTCTCACTCCTACTAGTGAATGTAATGTAACACACACCCATACAATGCGCACCACCCCGTGATGTTTTTCTCACTCCTACTAGTGAATGTAATGTAACACACACCCATACAATGCGCACCACCCCGTGATGTTTTTCTCACTCCTACTAGTGAATGTAATGTAACACACACCCATACAATGCGCACCACCCGGTGATGTTTTTCTCACTCCTACTAGTGAATCTAATGTAACACACACCCATACAATGCGCACCACCCCGTGATGTTTTTCTCACTCCTAATAGTGAATCTAATGTAACACACACCTATACAATGCGCACCACCCCGTGATGTTTTTCTCACTCCTACACGTGAATCTAATGTAACACACACCCATACAATGCGCACCACCCCGTGATGTTTTTCTCACTCCTACTAGTGAATGTAATGTAACACACACCCATACAATGCGCACCACCCCGTGATGTTTTTCTCACTCCTACTAGTGAATGTAATGTAACACACACCAATACAATGCGCACCACCCGTGATGTTTTTCTCACTCCTACTAGTGAATCTAATGTATCACACACCCATACAATGCGCTCCACCCCGTGATGTTTTTCTCACTCCTACTAGTGAATGTAATGTAACACACACCCATACAATGCGAACCACCCCGTGATGTTTTTCTCACTCCTACTAGTGAATGTAATGTAACACACACCCATACAATGCGCACCACCCCGTGATGTTTTTCTCACTCCTACTAGTGAATCTAATGTAACACACACCCATACAATGCGCACCACCCCGTGATGTTTTTCTCACTCCTAATAGTGAATCTAATGTAACACACACCTATACAATGCGCACCACCCCGTGATGTTTTTCTCACTCCTACACGTGAATCTAATGTAACACACACCCATACAATGCGCACCACCCCGTGATGTTTTTCTCACTCCTACTAGTGAATGTAATGTAACACACACCCATACAATGCGCACCACCCCGTGATGTTTTTCTCACTCCTACTAGTGAATGTAATGTAACACACCCATACAATGCGCACCAACCCCTGATGTTTTACTCACTCCTACTAGTGAATGTAATGTAACACACACCCATACAATGCGCACCACCCCGTGATGTTTTTCTCACTCCTACTAGTGAATGTAATGTAACACACACCCATACAATGCGCACCACCCCGTGATGTTTTTCTCACTCCTACTAGTGAATGTAATGTAAGACACACCCATACAATGCGCACCACCCCGTGATGTTTTTCTCACTCCTACTATTGAATGTAATGTAACACACACCCATACAATGCGCACCACCCCGTGATGTTTTTCTCACTCCTACTAGTGAATGTAGTGTAACACACACCCATACAATGCGCACCACCCCGTGATGTTTTTCTCACTCCTACTAGTGAATGTAGTGTAACACACACCCATACAATGCGCACCACCCCGTGATGTTTTTCTCACTCCTACTAGTGAATGTAATGTAACACACACCCATACAATGCGCACCACCCCGTGATGTTTTTCTCACTCCTACTAGTGAAGGTAGTGTAACACACACCCGTACAATGCGCACCACCCCGTGATGTTTTTCTCACTCCTACTAGTGAATGTAATGTAACACACACCCATACAATGCGCACCACCCCGTGATGTTTTTCTCACTCCTACTAGTGAATGTAATGTAACACACACCCATACAATGCGCACCACCCCGTGATGTTTTTCTCACTACTAGTGAATGTAATGTAACACACACCCATACAATGCGCACCACCCCGTGATATTTTTCTCACTCCTACTAGTGAATGTAATGTAACACACACCCATACAATGCGCACCACCCCGTGATGTTTTTCTCACTCCTACTAGTGAATGTAATGTAACACACACCCATACAATGCGCACCACCCCGTGATGTTTTTCTCACTACTACTAGTGAATGTAATGTAACACACACCCATACAATGCGCACCAACCCGTGATGTTTTTCTCACTCCTACTAGTGAATGTAATGTAACACACACCCATACAATGCGCACCACCCGGTGATGTTTTTCTCACTCCTACTAGTGAATGTAATGTAACACACACCCATACAATGCGCACCACCCCGTGATGTTTTTCTCACTCCTACTAGTGAATGTAATGTAACACACACCCATACAATGCGCACAACCCCGTGATGTTTTTCTCCTACTAGTGAATGTAATGTAACACACACCCATACAATGCGCACCACCCCGTGATGTTTTTCTCACTCCTACTAGTGAATGTAATGTAACACACACCCATACAATGCGCACCACCCCGTGATGTTTTTCTCACTCCTACTAGTGAATCTAATGTAACACACACCCATACAATGCGCACCACCCCGTGATGTTTTTCTCACTCCTACTATTGAATCTAATGTAACAAACACCCATACAATGCGCACCACCCCGTGATGTTTTTCTCACTCCTACACGTGAATCTAATGTAACACACACCCATACAATGCGCACCACCCCGTGATGTTTTTCTCACTCCTACTAGTGAATGTAATGTAACACACACCCATACAATGCGCACCACCCCGTGATGTTTTTCTCACTCCTACTAGTGAATGTAGTGTAACACACACCCATACAATGCGCACCACCCCGTGATGTTTTTCTCACTCCTACTAGTGAATGTAGTGTAACACACACCCATACAATGCGCACCACCCCGTGATGTTTTTCTCACTCCTACTAGTGAATGTAATGTAACACACACCCATACAATGCGCACCACCCCGTGATGTTTTTCTCACTCCTACGAGTGAATGTAGTGTAACACACACCCGTACAATGCGCACCACCCCGTGATGTTTTTCTCACTCCTACTAGTGAATGTAATGTAACACACACCCATACAATGCGCACCACCCCGTGATGTTTTTCTCACTCCTACTAGTGAATGTAATGTAACACACACCCATACAATGCGCACCACCCCGTGATGTTTTTCTCACTACTAGTGAATGTAATGTAACACACACCCATACAATGCGCACCACCCCGTGATATTTTTCTCACTCCTACTAGTGAATGTAATGTAACACACACCCATACAATGCGCACCACCCCGTGATATTTTTCTCACTCCTACTAGTGAATGTAATGTAACACACACCCATACAATGCGCACCACCCCGTGATGTTTTTCTCACTCCTACTAGTGAATGTAATGTAACACACACCCATACAATGCGCACCAACCCGTGATGTTTTTCTCACTCCTACTAGTGAATGTAATGTAACACACACCCATACAATGCGCACCGCCCGGTGATGTTTTTCTCACTCCTACTAGTGAATGTAATGTAACACACACCCATACAATGCGCACCACCCCGTGATGTTTTTCTCACTCCTACTAGTGAATGTAATGTAACACACACCCATACAATGCGCACAACCCCGTGATGTTTTTCTCCTACTAGTGAATGTAATGTAACACACACCCATACAATGCGCACCACCCCGTGATGTTTTTCTCACTCCTACTAGTGAATGTAATGTAACACACACCCATACAATGCGCACCACCCCGTGATGTTTTTCTCACTCCTACTAGTGAATCTAATGTAACACACACCCATACAATGCGCACCACCCCGTGATGTTTTTCTCACTCCTACTATTGAATCTAATGTAACAAACACCCATACAATGCGCACCACCCCGTGATGTTTTTCTCACTCCTACACGTGAATCTAATGTAACACACACCCATACAATGCGCACCACCCCGTGATGTTTTTCTCACTCCTACTAGTGAATGTAATGTAACACACACCCATACAATGCGCACCACCCCGTGATGTTTTTCTCACTCCTACTAGTGAATGTATTGTAACACACACCCATACAATGCGCACCACCCCGTGATGTTTTTCTCACTCCTACTAGTGAATGTAATGTAACACACACCCATACAATGCGCACCACCCCGTGATGTTTTTCTCACTCCTACTAGTGAATGCAATGTAACACACACCCATACAATGCGCACCACCCGGTGATGTTTTTCTCACTCCTACTAGTGAATGTAATGTAACACACACCCATACAATGCGCACCACCCCGTGATGTTTTTCTCACTCCTACTAGTGAATGTAATGTAACACACACCCATACAATGCGCACCACCCCGTGATGTTTTTCTCACTCCTACTAGTGAATCTAATGTAACACACACCCATACAATGCGCACCACCCCGTGATGTTTTTTTCACTCCTACTAGTGAATCTAATGTAACACACACCCATACAATGCGCACCACCCCGTGATGTTTTTCTCACTCCTACACGTGAATGTAATGTAACACACACCCATACAATGCGCACCACCCCGTGATGTTTTTCTCACTCCTACTAGTGAATGTAATGTAACACACACCCATACAATGCGCACCACCCCGTGATGTTTTTCTCACTCCTACTAGTGAATGTAATGTCACACACACCCATACAATGCGCACCACCCCGTGATGTTTTTCTCACTCCTACTAGTGAATGTAGTGTAACACACACCCATACAATGCGCACCACCCCGTGATGTTTTTCTCACTCCTACTAGTGAATGTAATGTAACACACACCCATACAATGCGCACCACCCCGTGATGTTTTTCTCACTCCTACTAGTGAATGTATTGTAACACACACCCATACAATGCGCACCACCCCGTGATGTTTTTTTTTCACTCCTACTAGTGAATGTAATGTAACACACACCCATACAATGCGCACCACCCCGTGATGTTTTTCTCACTCCTACTAGTGAATGCAATGTAACACACACCCATACAATGCGCACCACCCGGTGATGTTTTTCTCACTCCTACTAGTGAATGTAATGTAACACACACCCATACAATGCGCACCACCCCGTGATGTTTTTCTCACTCCTACTAGTGAATGTAATGTAACACACACCCATACAATGCGCACCACCCCGTGATGTTTTTCTCACTCCTACTAGTGAATCTAATGTAACACACACCCATACAATGCGCACCACCCCGTGATGTTTTTTTCACTCCTACTAGTGAATCTAATGTAACACACACCCATACAATGCGCACCACCCCGTGATGTTTTTCTCACTCCTACACGTGAATGTAATGTAACACACACCCATACAATGCGCACCACCCCGTGATGTTTTTCTCACTCCTACTAGTGAATGTAATGTAACACACACCCATACAATGCGCACCACCCCGTGATGTTTTTCTCACTCCTACTAGTGAATGTAATGTCACACACACCCATACAATGCGCACCACCCCGTGATGTTTTTCTCACTCCTACTAGTGAATGTAGTGTAACACACACCCATACAATGCGCACCACCCCGTGATGTTTTTCTCACTCCTACTAGTGAATGTAATGTAACACACACCCATACAATGCGCACCACCCGGTGATGTTTTTCTCACTCCTACTAGTGAATGTAATGTAACACACACCCATACAATGCGCACCACCCCGTGATGTTTTTCTCACTCCTACTAGTGAATGTAATGTAACACACACCCATACAATGCGCACAACCCCGTGATGTTTTTCTCACTCCTACTAGTGAATGTAATGTAACACACACCCATACAATGCGCACCACCCCGTGATGTTTTTCTCACTCCTACTAGTGAATGTAATGTAACACACACCCATACAATGCGCACCACCCGGTGATGTTTTTCTCACTCCTACTAGTGAATCTAATGTAACACACACCCATACAATGCGCACCACCCCGTGATGTTTTTCTCACTCCTAATAGTGAATCTAATGTAACACACACCTATACAATGCGCACCACCCCGTGATGTTTTTCTCACTCCTACACGTGAATCTAATGTAACACACACCCATACAATGCGCACCACCCCGTGATGTTTTTCTCACTCCTACTAGTGAATGTAATGTAACACACACCCATACAATGCGCACCACCCCGTGATGTTTTTCTCACTCCTACTAGTGAATGTAATGTAACACACACCCATACAATGCGCACCACCCGTGATGTTTTTCTCACTCCTACTAGTGAATCTAATGTAACACACACCCATACAATGCGCTCCACCCCGTGATGTTTTTCTCACTCCTACTAGTGAATGTAATGTAACACACACCCATACAATGCGAACCACCCCGTGATGTTTTTCTCACTCCTACTAGTGAATGTAATGTAACACACACCCATACAATGCGCACCACCCCGTGATGTTTTTCTCACTCCTACTAGTGAATCTAATGTAACACACACCCATACAATGCGCACCACCCCGTGATGTTTTTCTCACTCCTAATAGTGAATCTAATGTAACACACACCTATACAATGCGCACCACCCCGTGATGTTTTTCTCACTCCTACACGTGAATCTAATGTAACACACACCCATACAATGCGCACCACCCCGTGATGTTTTTCTCACTCCTACTAGTGAATGTAATGTAACACACACCCATACAATGCGCACCACCCCGTGATGTTTTTCTCACTCCTACTAGTGAATGTAATGTAACACACACCCATACAATGCGCACCACCCCGTGATGTTTTTCTCACTCCTACACGTGAATCTAATGTAACACACACCCATACAGTGCGCACCACCCCGTGATGTTTTTCTCACTCCTACTAGTGAATGTAATGTAACACACACCCATACAATGCGTACCACCCCGTGATGTTTTTCTCACTCCTACTAGTGAATGTAATGTAACACACACCCATACAATGCGTACCACCGCGTGATGTTTTTCTCACTCCTACTAGTGAATGTAATGTAACACACATCCATACAATGCGCACCACCCCGTGATGTTTTTCTCACTCCTACTAGTGAATGTAATGTAACACACACCCATACAATGCGCACCACCCCGTGATGTTTTTCTCACTCCTACTAGTGAATGTAATGTAACACACCCATACAATGCGCACCACCCCCTGATGTTTTACTCACTCCTAATAGTGAATGTAATGTAACACACACCCATACAATGCGCACTACCCCGTGATGTTTTTCTCACTCCTACTAGTGAATGTAATGTAACACACACCCATACAATGCGCACCACCCCGTGATGTTTTTCTCACTCCTACTAGTGAATGTAATGTAAGACACACCCATACAATGCGCACCACCCCGTGATGTTTTTCTCACTCCTACTATTGAATGTAATGTAACACACACCCATACAATGCACACCACCCCGTGATGTTTTTCTCACTCCTACTAGTGAATGTAGTGTAACACACACCCATACAATGCGCACCACCCCGTGATGTTTTTCTCACTCCTACTAGTGAATGTAGTGTAACACACACCCATACAATGCGCACCACCCCGTGATGTTTTTCTCACTCCTACTAGTTAATGTAATGTAACACACACCCATACAATGCGCACCACCCCGTGATGTTTTTCTCACTCCTACTAGTGAATGTAGTGTAACACACACCCGTACAATGCGCACCACCCCGTGATGTTTTTCTCACTCATACTAGTGAATGTAATGTAACACACACCCATACAATGCGCACCACCCCGTGATGTTTTTCTCACTCCTACTAGTGAATGTAATGTAACACACACCCATACAATGCGCACCACCCCGTGATGTTTCTCTCACTCCTACTAGTGAATGTAATGTAACACACACCCATACAATGCGCACCACCCCGTGATGTTTTTCTCACTCCTACTAGTGAATGTAATGTAACACACACCCATACAATGCGCACCACCCCGTGATGTTTTTCTCACTCCTACTAGTGAATGTAATGTAACACACACCCATACAATGCGCACCACACGGTGATGTTTTTCTCACTCCTACTAGTGAATGTAATGTAACACACACCCATACAATGCGCACCACCCCGTGATGTTTTTCTCACTCCTACTAGTGAATGTAATGTAACACACACCCATACAATGCGCACCACCCGGTGATGTTTTTCTCACTCCTACTAGTGAATGTAATGTAACACACACCCATACAATGCGCACCACCCCGTGATGTTTTTCTCACTCCTACTAGTGAATGTAATGTAACACACACCCATACAATGCGCACCACCCCGTGATGTTTTTCTCACTCCTACTAGTGAATGTAATGTAACACACACCCATACAATGCGCACCACCCCGTGATGTTTTTCTCACTCCTACTAGTGAATGTAATGTAACACACACCCATACAATGCGCACCACCCCGTGATGTTTTTCTCACTCCTACTAGTGAATCTAATGTAACACATACCCATACAATGCGCACCACCCCGTGATGTTTTTCTCACTCCTACTATTGAATCTAATGTAACAAACACCCATACAATGCGCACCACCCCGTGATGTTTTTCTCACTCCTACACGTGAATCTAATGTAACACACACCCATACAATGCGCACCACCCCGTGATGTTTTTCTCACTCCTACTAGTGAATGTAATGTAACACACACCCATACAATGCGCACCACCCCGTGATGTTTTTCTCACTCCTACTAGTGAATGTATTGTAACACACACCCATAAAATGTGCACCACCCCGTGATGTTTTTCTCACTCCTACTAGTGAATGTAATGTAACAAACACCCATACAATGCGCACCACCCCGTGATGTTTTTCTCACTCCTACTAGTGAATGCAATGTAACACACACCCATACAATGCGCACCACCCGGTGATGTTTTTCTCACTCCTACTAGTGAATGTAATGTAACACACACCCATACAATGCGCACCACCCCGTGATGTTTTTCTCACTCCTACTAGTGAATGTAATGTAACACACACCCATACAATGCGCACCACCCCGTGATGTTTTTCTCACTCCTACTAGTGAATCTAATGTAACACACACCCATACAATGCGCACCACCCCATGATGTTTTTCTCACTCCTACACGTGAATGTAATGTAACACACACCCATACAATGCGCACCACCCCGTGATGTTTTTCTCACTCCTACTAGTGAATCTAATGTAACACACACCCATACAATGCGCACCACCCCATGATGTTTTTCTCACTCCTACACGTGAATGTAATGTAACACACACCCATACAATGCGCACCACCCCGTGATGTTTTTCTCACTCCTACTAGTGAAAGTAATGTAACACACACCCATACAATGCGCACCACCCCGTGATGTTTTTCTCACTCCTACTAGTGAATGTAATGTCACACACACCCATACAATGCGCACCACCCCGTGATGTTTTTCTCACTCCTACTAGTGAATGTAGTGTAACACACACCCGTACAATGCGCACCACCCCGTGATGTTTTTCTCACTCCTACTAGTGAATGTAATGTAACACACACCCCTACAATGCGCACCACCCCGTGATGTTTTTCTCACTCCTACTAGTGAATGTAATGTAACACACACCCATACAATGCGCACCACCCCGTGATGTTTTTCTCACTCCTACTAGTGAATGTAATGTAACACACACCCATACAATGCGCACCACCCCGTGATGTTTTTCTCACTCCTACTAGTGAATGTAATGTAACACACACCCATACAATGCGCACCACCCCGTGATGTTTTTCTCACTCCTACTAGTGAATGTAATGTAACACACACCCATACAATGCGCACCACCCCGTGATGATTTTCTCACTCCTACTAGTGAATGTAATGTAACACACACCCATACAATGCGCACCAACCCGTGATGTTTTTCTCACTCCTACTAGTGAATGTAATGTAACACACACCCATACAATGCGCACCACCCGGTGATGTTTTTCTCACTCCTACTAGTGAATGTAATGTAACACACACCCATACAATGCGCACCACCCCGTGATGTTTTTCTCACTCCTACTAGTGAATGTAATGTAACACACACCCATACAATGCGCACAACCCCGTGATGTTTTTCTCACTCCTACTAGTGAATGTAATGTAACACACACCCATACAATGCGCACCACCCCGTGATGTTTTTCTCACTCCTACTAGTGAATGTAATGTAACACACACCCATACAATGCGCACCACCCCGTGATGTTTTTCTCACTCCTACTAGTGAATCTAATGTAACACACACTCATACAATGCGCACCACCCCGTGATGTTTTTCTCACTCCTACTATTGAATCTAATGTAACAAACACCCATACAATGCGCACCACCCCGTGATGTTTTTCTCACTCCTACACGTGAATCTAATGTAACACACACCCATACAATGCGCACCACCCCGTGATGTTTTTCTCACTCCTACTAGTGAATGTAATGTAACACACACCCATACAATGCGCACCACCCCGTGATGTTTTTCTCACTCCTACTAGTGAATGTATTGTAACACACACCCATACAATGCGCACCACCCCGTGATGTTTTTCTCACTCCTACTAGTGAATGTAATGTAACACACACCCATACAATGCGCACCACCCCGTGATGTTTTTCTCACTCCTACTAGTGAATGCAATGTAACACACACCCATACAATGCGCACCACCCGGTGATGTTTTTCTCACTCCTACTAGTGAATGTAATGTAACACACACCCATACAATGCGCACCACCCCGTGATGTTTTTCTCACTCCTACTAGTGAATGTAATGTAACACACACCCATACAATGCGCACCACCCCGTGCTGTTTTTCTCACTCCTACTAGTGAATCTAATGTAACACACACCCATACAATGCGCACCACCCCGTGATGTTTTTTTCACTCCTACTAGTGAATCTAATGTAACACACACCCATACAATGCGCACCACCCCGTGATGTTTTTCTCACTCCTACACGTGAATGTAATGTAACACACACCCATACAATGCGCACCACCCCGTGATGTTTTTCTCACTCCTACTAGTGAATGTAATGTAACACACACCCATACAATGCGCACCACCCCGTGATGTTTTTCTCACTCCTACTAGTGAATGTAATGTCACACACACCCATACAATGCGCACCACCCCGTGATGTTTTTCTCACTCCTACTAGTGAATGTAGTGTAACACACACCCATACAATGCGCACCACCCCGTGATGTTTTTCTCACTCCTACTAGTGAATGTAATGTAACACACACCCATACAATGCGCACCACCCGGTGATGTTTTTCTCACTCCTACTAGTGAATGTAGTGTAACACACACCCATACAATGCGCACCACCCCGTGATGTTTTTCTCACTCCTACTAGTGAATGTAATGTAACACACACCCATACAATGCGCACCACCCGGTGATGTTTTTCTCACTCCTACTAGTGAATGTAATGTAACACACACCCATACAATGCGCACCACCCCGTGATGTTTTTCTCACTCCTACTAGTGAATGTAATGTAACACACACCCATACAATGCGCACAACCCCGTGATGTTTTTCTCACTCCTACTAGTGAATGTAATGTAACACACACCCATACAATGCGCACCACCCCGTGATGTTTTTCTCACTCCTACTAGTGAATGTAATGTAACACACACCCATACAATGCGCACCACCCGGTGATGTTTTTCTCACTCCTACTAGTGAATCTAATGTAACACACACCCATACAATGCGCACCACCCCGTGATGTTTTTCTCACTCCTACTAGTTAATGTAATGTAACACACACCTATACAATGTGCACCACCCCGTGATGTTTTTCTCACTCCTACTAGTGAATGTAGTGTAACACACACCCGTACAATGCGCACCACCCCGTGATGTTTTTCTCACTCCTACTAGTGAATGTAATGTAACACACACCCATACAATGCGCACCACCCCGTGATGTTTTTCTCACTCCTACTAGTGAATGTAATGTAACACACACCCATACAATGCGCACCACCCCGTGATGTTTTTCTCACTCCTACTAGTGAATGTAATGTAACACACACCCATACAATGCGCACCACCCCGTGCTGTTTTTCTCACTCCTACTAGTGAATCTAATGTAACACACACCCATACAATGCGCACCACCCCGTGATGTTTTTTTCACTCCTACTAGTGAATCTAATGTAACACACACCCATACAATGCGCACCACCCCGTGATGTTTTTCTCACTCCTACACGTGAATGTAATGTAACACACACCCATACAATGCGCACCACCCCGTGATGTTTTTCTCACTCCTACTAGTGAATGTAATGTAACACACACCCATACAATGCGCACCACCCCGTGATGTTTTTCTCACTCCTACTAGTGAATGTAATGTCACACACACCCATACAATGCGCACCACCCCGTGATGTTTTTCTCACTCCTACTAGTGAATGTAGTGTAACACACACCCATACAATGCGCACCACCCCGTGATGTTTTTCTCACTCCTACTAGTGAATGTAATGTAACACACACCCATACAATGCGCACCACCCGGTGATGTTTTTCTCACTCCTACTAGTGAATGTAGTGTAACACACACCCATACAATGCGCACCACCCCGTGATGTTTTTCTCACTCCTACTAGTGAATGTAATGTAACACACACCCATACAATGCGCACCACCCGGTGATGTTTTTCTCACTCCTACTAGTGAATGTAATGTAACACACACCCATACAATGCGCACCACCCCGTGATGTTTTTCTCACTCCTACTAGTGAATGTAATGTAACACACACCCATACAATGCGCACAACCCCGTGATGTTTTTCTCACTCCTACTAGTGAATGTAATGTAACACACACCCATACAATGCGCACCACCCCGTGATGTTTTTCTCACTCCTACTAGTGAATGTAATGTAACACACACCCATACAATGCGCACCACCCGGTGATGTTTTTCTCACTCCTACTAGTGAATCTAATGTAACACACACCCATACAATGCGCACCACCCCGTGATGTTTTTCTCACTCCTAATAGTGAATCTAATGTAACACACACCTATACAATGCGCACCACCCCGTGATGTTTTTCTCACTCCTACACGTGAATCTAATGTAACACACACCCATACAATGCGCACCACCCCGTGATGTTTTTCTCACTCCTACTAGTGAATGTAATGTAACACACACCCATACAATGTGCACCACCCCGTGATGTTTTTCTCACTCCTACTAGTGAATGTAATGTAACACACACCCATACAATGTGCACCACCCCGTGATGTTTTTTTCACTCCTACTAGTGAATCTAATGTAACACACACCCATACAATGCGCACCACCCCGTGATGTTTTTCTCACTCCTACACGTGAATGTAATGTAACACACACCCATACAATGCGCACCACCCCGTGATGTTTTTCTCACTCCTACTAGTGAATGTAATGTAACACACACCCATACAATGCGCACCACCCCGTGATGTTTTTCTCACTCCTACTAGTGAATGTAATGTCACACACACCCATACAATGCGCACCACCCCGTGATGTTTTTCTCACTCCTACTAGTGAATGTAGTGTAACACACACCCGTACAATGCGCACCACCCCGTGATGTTTTTCTCACTCCTACTAGTGAATGTAATGTAACACACACCCATACAATGCGCACCACCCCGTGATGTTTTTCTCACTCCTACTAGTGAATGTAATGTAACACACACCCATACAATGCGCACCACCCCGTGATGTTTTTCTCACTCCTACACGTGAATGTAATGTAACACACACCCATACAATGCGCACCACCCCGTGATGTTTTTCTCACTCCTACTAGTGAATGTAATGTAACACACACCCATACAATGCGCACCACCCCGTGATGTTTTTCTCACTCCTACTAGTGAATGTAATGTCACACACACCCATACAATGCGCACCACCCCGTGATGTTTTTCTCACTCCTACTAGTGAATGTAGTGTAACACACACCCATACAATGCGCACCACCCCGTGATGTTTTTCTCACTCCTACTAGTGAATGTAATGTAACACACACCCATACAATGCGCACCACCCGGTGATGTTTTTCTCACTCCTACTAGTGAATGTAGTGTAACACACACCCATACAATGCGCACCACCCCGTGATGTTTTTCTCACTCCTACTAGTGAATGTAATGTAACACACACCCATACAATGCGCACCACCCGGTGATGTTTTTCTCACTCCTACTAGTGAATGTAATGTAACACACACCCATACAATGCGCACCACCCCGTGATGTTTTTCTGACTCCTACTAGTGAATTTAATGTAACACACACCCATACAATGCGCACAACCCCGTGATGTTTTTCTCACTCCTACTAGTGAATGTAATGTAACACACACCCATACAATGCGCACCACCCCGTGATGTTTTTCTCACTCCTACTAGTGAATGTAATGTAACACACACCCATACAATGCGCACCACCCGGTGATGTTTTTCTCACTCCTACTAGTGAATCTAATGTAACACACACCCATACAATGCGCACCACCCCGTGATGTTTTTCTCACTCCTACACGTGAATGTAATGTAACACACACCCATACAATGCGCACCACCCCGTGATGTTTTTCTCACTCCTACTAGTGAATGTAATGTAACACACACCCATACAATGTGCACCACCCCGTGATGTTTTTCTCACTCCTACTAGTGAATGTAATGTAACACACACCCATACAATGCGCACCACCCCGTGATGTTTTTCTCACTCCTACTAGTGAATGTAACATAACACACACCCATACAATGCGCACGACCCCGTGATGTTTTTCTCACTCCTACTAGTGAATGCAATGTAACACACACCCATACAATGCGCACCACCCGGTGATGTTTTTCTCACTCCTACTAGTGAATGTAATGTAACACACACCCATACAATGCGCACCACCCCGTGATGTTTTTCTCACTCCTACTAGTGAATGTAATGTAACACACACCCATACAATGCGCACCACCCCGTGATGTTTTTCTCACTCCTACTAGTGAATCTAATGTAACACACACCCATACAATGCGCTCCACCCCGTGATGTTTTTCTCACTCCTACTAGTAAATGTAATGTAACACACACCCATACAATGCGCACCACCCCGTGATGTTTTTCTCACTCCTACACGTGAATCTAATGTAACACACACCCATACAATGCGCACAACCCCGTGATGTTTTTCTCACTCCTACTAGTGAATGTAATGTAACACACACCCATACAATGCGCACCACCCCGTGATGTTTTTCTCACTCCTACTAGTGAATGTAATGTAACACACACCCATACAATGCGCACCACCCGGTGATGTTTTTCTCACTCCTACTAGTGAATCTAATGTAACACACACCCATACAATGCGCACCACCCCGTGATGTTTTTCTCACTCCTAATAGTGAATCTAATGTAACACACACCTATACAATGCGCACCACCCCGTGATGTTTTTCTCACTCCTACACGTGAATCTAATGTAACACACACCCATACAATGCGCACCACCCCGTGATGTTTTTCTCACTCCTACTAGTGAATGTAATGTAACACACACCCATACAATGTGCACCACCCCGTGATGTTTTTCTCACTCCTACTAGTGAATGTAATGTAACACACACCCATACAATGCGCACCACCCCGTGATGTTTTTCTCACTCCTACTAGTGAATGTAACATAACACACACCCATACAATGCGCACGACCCCGTGATGTTTTTCTCACTCCTACTAGTGAATGCAATGTAACACACACCCATACAATGCGCACCACCCGGTGATGTTTTTCTCACTCCTACTAGTGAATGTAATGTAACACACACCCATACAATGCGCACCACCCCGTGATGTTTTTCTCACTCCTACTAGTGAATGTAATGTAACACACACCCATACAATGCGCACCACCCCGTGATGTTTTTCTCACTCCTACTAGTGAATCTAATGTAACACACACCCATACAATGCGCTCCACCCCGTGATGTTTTTCTCACTCCTACTAGTAAATGTAATGTAACACACACCCATACAATGCGCACCACCCCGTGATGTTTTTCTCACTCCTACACGTGAATCTAATGTAACACACACCCATACAATGCGCACCACCCCGTGATGTTTTTCTCACTCCTACTAGTGAATGTAAAGTAACACACACCCATACAATGCGTACCACCCCGTGATATTTTTCTCACTCCTACTAGTGAATGTAATGTAACACACACCCATACAATGCGCACCACCCCGTGATGTTTTTCTCACTCCTAATAGTGAATCTAATGTAACACACACCTATACAATGCGCACCACCCCGTGATGTTTTTCTCACTCCTACACGTGAATCTAATGTAACACACACCCATACAATGCGCACCACCCCGTGATGTTTTTCTCACTCCTACTAGTGAATGTAATGTAACACCCACCCATACAATGCGCACCACCCCGTGATGTTTTTCTCACTCCTACTAGTGAATGTAATGTAACACACACCCATACAATGCGCACCACCCCGTGATGTTTTTCTCACTCCTACTAGTGAATGTAACATAACACACACCCATACAATGCGCACCACCCCGTGATGTTTTTCTCACTCCTACTAGTGAATGCAATGTAACACACACCCATACAATGCGCACCACCCGGTGATGTTTTTCTCACTCCTACTAGTGAATGTAATGTAACACACACCCATACAATGCGCACCACCCCGTGATGTTTTTCTCACTCCTACTAGTGAATGTAATGTAACACACACCCATACAATGCGCACCACCCGTGATGTTTTTCTCACTCCTACTAGTGAATGTAATGTAACACACACCCATACAATGCGCTCCACCCCGTGATGTTTTTCTCACTCCTACTAGTAAATGTAATGTAACACACACCCATACAATGCGCACCACCCCGTGATGTTTTTCTCACTCCTACACGTGAATCTAATGTAACACACACCCATACAATGCGCACCACCCCGTGATGTTTTTCTCACTCCTACTAGTGAATGTAAAGTAACACACACCCATACAATGCGCTCCACCCCGTGATGTTTTTCTCACTCCTACTAGTAAATGTAATGTAACACACACCCATACAATGCGCACCACCCCGTGATGTTTTTCTCACTCCTACACGTGAATCTAATGTAACACACACCCATACAATGCGCACCACCCCGTGATGTTTTTCTCACTCCTACTAGTGAATCTAATGTAACACACACCCATACAATGCGTACCACCCCGTGATGTTTTTCTCACTCCTACTAGTGAATGTAAAGTAACACACACCCATACAATGCGTACCACCCCGTGATGTTTTTCTCACTCCTACTAGTGAATGTAATGTAACACACATCCATACAATGCGCACCACCCCGTGATGTTTTTCTCACTCCTACTAGTGAATGTAATGTAACACACACCCATACAATGCGCACCACCCCGTGATGTTTTTCTCACTCCTACTAGTGAATGTAATGTAACACACCCATACAATGCGCACCACCCCGTGATGTTTTTCTCACTCCTACTAGTGAATGTAATGTAACACACACCCATACAATGAGTACTACCCCGTGATGTTTTTCTCACTCCTACTAGTGAATCTAATGTAACACACACACATACAATGCGCACCACCCCGTGATGTTTTTCTCACTCCTACTAGTGAATGTAATGTAACACACACCCATACAATGCGCACCACCCCGTGATGTTTTTCTCACTCCTACTAGTGAATGTAATGTAAGACACACCCATACAATGCGCACCACCCCGTGATGTTTTTCTCACTCCTACTAGTGAATGTAATGTAACACACACCCATACAATGCGCACCACCCCGTGATGTTTTTCTCACTCCTACTAGTGAATGTAGTGTAACACACACCCATACAATGCGCACCACCCCGTGATGTTTTTCTCACTCCTACTAGTGAATGTAATGAAACACACACCCATACAATGCGCACCACCCCGTGATGTTTTTCTCACTCCTACTAGTGAATGTAATGTAACACACACCCATACAATGCGCACCACCCCGTGATGTTTTTCTCACTCCTACTAGTGAATGTAATGTAACACACACCCATACAATGCGCACCACCCCGTGATGTTTTTCTCACTCCTACTAGTGAACGTAATGTAACACACACCCATACAATGCGCACCACCCCGTGATGTTTTTCTCACTCCTACTATGGAGTCTAATGTAACACACACCCATACAATGCGCACCACCCCGTTATGTTTTTGTCACTCCTACTATTGAATCTAATGTAACACACACCCATAAAATGCGCACCACCCCGTGATGTTTTTCTCACTCCTACACGTGAATCTAATGTAACACACACCCATACAATGCGCACCACCCCGTGATGTTTTTCTCACTCCTACTAGTGAATGTAGTGTAACACACACCCATACAATGCGCACCACCCCGTGATGTTTTTCTCACACCTACTAGTGAATGTATTGTAACACACACCCATACAATGCGCACCACCCCGTGATGTTTTTCTCACTCCTACTAGTGAATGTAATGTAACACACACCCATACAATGCGCACCACCCCGTGATGTTTTTCTCACTCCTACTAGTGAATGCAATGTAACACACACCCATACAATGCGCACCACCCGGTGATGTTTTTCTCACTCCTACTAGTGAATGTAATGTAACACACACCCATACAATGCGCACCACCCCGTGATGTTTTTCTCACTCCTACTAGTGAATGTAATGTAACACACACCCATACAATGCGCACCACCCCGTGATGTTTTTCTCACTCCTACTAGTGAATCTAATGTAACACACACCCATACAATGCGCACCACCCCGTGATGTTTTTTTCACTCCTACTAGTGAATCTAATGTAACACACACCCATACAATGCGCACCACCCCGTGATGTTTTTCTCACTCCTACACGTGAATCTAATGTAACACACACCCATAGAATGCGCACCACCCCGTGATGTTTTTCTCACTCCTACTAGTGAATGTAATGTAACACACACCCATACAATGCGCACCACCCCGTGATGTTTTTCTCACTCCTACTAGTGAATGTAATGTCACACACACCCATACAATGCGCACCACACCGTGATGTTTTTCTCACTCCTATTAGTGAATGTAGTGTAACACACACCCATACAATGCGCACCACCCCGTGATGTTTTTCTCACTCCTACTAGTGAATGTAATGTAACACACACCCATACAATGCGCACCACCCATTGATGTTTTTCTCACTCCTACTAGTGAATGTAATGTAACACACACCCATACAATGCGCACCACCCCGTGATGTTTTTCTCACTCCTACTAGTGAATGTAATGTAACACACATCCATACAATGCGCACAACCCCGTGATGTTTTTCTCACTCCTACTAGTGAATGTAATGTAACACACACCCATACAATGCGCACCACACCGTGATGTTTTTCTCACTCCTACTAGTGAATGTAATGTAACACACACCCATACAATGCGCACCACCCCGTGATGTTTTTCTCACTCCTACTAGTGAATCTAATGTAACACACACCCATACAATGCGCACGACCCCGTGATGTTTTTCTCACTCCTAATAGTGAATCTAATGTAACACACACCTATACAATGCGCACCACCCCGTGATGTTTTTCTCACTCCTACACGTGAATCTAATGTAACACACACCCATACAATGCGCACCACCCCGTGATGTTTTTCTCACTCCTACTAGTGAATGTAATGTAACACACACCCATACAATGCGCACCACCCCGTGATGTTTTTCTCACTACTACTAGTGAATGTAATGTAACACACACCCATACAATGCGCACCACCCCGTGATGTTTTTCTCACTCCTACACGTGAATCTAATGTAACACACACCCGTACAATGCGCACCACCCCGTGATGTTTTTCTCACTCCTACTAGTGAATGTAATGTAACACACACCCATACAATGCGTACCACTGCATGATGTTTTTCTCACTCCTACTAGTGAATGTAATGTAACACACATCCATACAATGCGCACCTCCCCGAGATGTTTTTCTCACTCCTACTAGTGAATGTAATGTAACACACACCCATACAATGCGCACCACCCCGTGATGTTTTTCTCACTCCTACTAGTGAATGTAATGTAACACACACCCATACAATGCGCACCACCCCGTGATGTTTTTCTCACTCCTACTAATGAATGTAATGTAACACACACCCATACAATGCGCACCACCCCGTGATGTTTTTCTCACTGCTACTAGTGAATCTAATGTAACACACACCCATACAATGCGCACCACCCCGTGATGTTTTTTTCACTCCTACTAGTGAATCTAATGTAACACACACCCATACAATGCGCACCACCCCGTGATGTTTTTTTCACTCCTACTAGTGAATCTAATGTAACACACACCCATACAATGCGCACCACCCCGTGATGTTTTTCTCACTTCTACACGTGAATCTAATGTAACACACACCCATACAATGCGCACCACCCCGTGATGTTTTTCTCACTCCTACTAGTGAATGTAATGTAACACACACCCATACAATGCGCACCACCCCGTGATGTTTTTCTCACTCCTACTAGTGAATGTAATGTCACACACACCCATACAATGCGCACCACACTGTGATGTTTTTCTCACTCCTACTAGTGAATGTAGTGTAACACACACCCATACAATGCGCACCACCCCGTGATGTTTATCTCACTCCTACTAGTGAATGTAATGTAACACACACCCATACAATGCGCACCACCCGGTGATGTTTTTCTCACTCCTACTAGTGAATGTAATGTAACACACACCCATACAATGCGCACCACCCCGTGATGTTTTTCTCACTCCTACTAGTGAATGTAATGTAACACACATCCATACAATGCGCACAACCCCGTGATGTTTTTCTCACTCCTACTAGTGAATGTAATGTAACACACACCCATACAATGCGCACCACACCGTGATGTTTTTCTCACTCCTACTAGTGAATGTAATGTAACACACACCCATACAATGCGCACCACCCCGTGATGTTTTTCTCACTCCTACTAGTGAATCTAATGTAACACACACCCATACAATGCGCACCACCCCGTGATGTTTTTCTCACTCCTACTAGTGAATGTAATGTAACACACACCCATACAATGCGCACCACCCCGTGATGTTTTTCTCACTACTACTAGTGAATCTAATGTAACACACACCCGTACAATGCGCACCACCCCGTGATGTTTTTCTCACTCCTACTAGTGAATGTAATGTAACACACACCCATACAATTCGTACCACCCCGTGATGTTTTTCTCACTCCTACTAGTGAATGTAATGTAACACACACCCATACAATGCGCACCACCCCGTGATGTTTTTCTCACTCCTACTAGTGAATGTAATGTCACACACACCCATACAATGCGCACCACACCGTGATGTTTTTCTCACTCCTATTAGTGAATGTAGTGTAACACACACCCATACAATGCGCACCACCCCGTGATGTTTTTCTCACTCCTACTAGTGAATGTAATGTAACACACACCCATACAATGCGCACCACCCATTGATGTTTTTCTCACTCCTACTAGTGAATGTAATGTAACACACACCCATACAATGCGCACCACCCCGTGATGTTTTTCTCACTCCTACTAGTGAATGTAATGTAACACACATCCATACAATGCGCACAACCCCGTGATGTTTTTCTCACTCCTACTAGTGAATGTAATGTAACACACACCCATACAATGCGCACCACCCGGTGATGTTTTTCTCACTCCTACTAGTGAATGTAATGTAACACACACCCATACAATGCGCACCACCCCGTGATGTTTTTCTCACTCCTACTAGTGAATCTAATGTAACACACACCCATACAATGCGCACGACCCCGTGATGTTTTTCTCACTCCTAATAGTGAATCTAATGTAACACACACCTATACAATGCGCACCACCCCGTGATGTTTTTCTCACTCCTACACGTGAATCTAATGTAACACACACCCATACAATGCGCACCACCCCGTGATGTTTTTCTCACTCCTACTAGTGAATGTAATGTAACACACACCCATACAATGCGCACCACCCCGTGATGTTTTTCTCACTACTACTAGTGAATGTAATGTAACACACACCCATACAATGCGCACCACCCCGTGATGTTTTTCTCACTCCTACACGTGAATCTAATGTAACACACACCCGTACAATGCGCACCACCCCGTGATGTTTTTCTCACTCCTACTAGTGAATGTAATGTAACACACACCCATACAATGCGTACCACTGCATGATGTTTTTCTCACTCCTACTAGTGAATGTAATGTAACACACATCCATACAATGCGCACCTCCCCGAGATGTTTTTCTCACTCCTACTAGTGAATGTAATGTAACACACACCCATACAATGCGCACCACCCCGTGATGTTTTTCTCACTCCTACTAGTGAATGTAATGTAACACACACCCATACAATGCGCACCACCCCGTGATGTTTTTCTCACTCCTACTAATGAATGTAATGTAACACACACCCATACAATGCGCACCACCCCGTGATGTTTTTCTCACTGCTACTAGTGAATCTAATGTAACACACACCCATACAATGCGCACCACCCCGTGATGTTTTTTTCACTCCTACTAGTGAATCTAATGTAACACACACCCATACAATGCGCACCACCCCGTGATGTTTTTCTCACTTCTACACGTGAATCTAATGTAACACACACCCATACAATGCGCACCACCCCGTGATGTTTTTCTCACTCCTACTAGTGAATGTAATGTAACACACACCCATACAATGCGCACCACCCCGTGATGTTTTTCTCACTCCTACTAGTGAATGTAATGTCACACACACCCATACAATGCGCACCACACTGTGATGTTTTTCTCACTCCTACTAGTGAATGTAGTGTAACACACACCCATACAATGCGCACCACCCCGTGATGTTTATCTCACTCCTACTAGTGAATGTAATGTAACACACACCCATACAATGCGCACCACCCGGTGATGTTTTTCTCACTCCTACTAGTGAATGTAATGTAACACACACCCATACAATGCGCACCACCCCGTGATGTTTTTCTCACTCCTACTAGTGAATGTAATGTAACACACATCCATACAATGCGCACAACCCCGTGATGTTTTTCTCACTCCTACTAGTGAATGTAATGTAACACACACCCATACAATGCGCACCACACCGTGATGTTTTTCTCACTCCTACTAGTGAATGTAATGTAACACACACCCATACAATGCGCACCACCCCGTGATGTTTTTCT
This sequence comes from Cavia porcellus, assembly GCF_034190915.1. Classification (NCBI taxonomy): domain Eukaryota; kingdom Metazoa; phylum Chordata; class Mammalia; order Rodentia; family Caviidae; genus Cavia; species Cavia porcellus. The sequence continues at coordinate 89,175 of NW_026947705.1, read as the reverse complement.
CACTCCTACTAGTGAATCTAATGTAACACACACCCATACAATGCGCACCACCCCATGATGTTTTTCTCACTCCTACTAGTGAATGTAATGTAACACACACCCATACAATGCGCACCACCCCGTGATGTTTTTCTCACTACTACTAGTGAATGTAATGTAACACACACCCATACAATGCGCACCACCCCGTGATGTTTTTCTCACTCCTACACGTGAATCTAATGTAACACACACCCGTACAATGCGCACCACCCCGTGATGTTTTTCTCACTCCTACTAGTGAATGTAATGTAACACACACCCATACAATTCGTACCACCCCGTGATGTTTTTCTCACTCCTACTAGTGAATGTAATGTAACACACACCCATACAATGCGTACCACTGCATGATGTTTTTCTCACTCCTACTAGTGAATGTAATGAAACACACATCCATACAATGCGCACCACCCCGTGATGTTTTTCTCACTCCTACTAGTGAATGTAATGTAACACACACCCATACAATGCGCACTACCCCGTGATGTTTTTCTCACTCCTACTAGTGAATGTAATGTAACACACCCATACAATGCGCACCACCCCCTGATGTTTTTCTCACTCCTACTAGTGAATGTAATGTAACACACACCCATACAATGCGCACTACCCCGTGATGTTTTTCTCACTCCTACTAGTGAATGTAATGTAACACACACCCATACAATGCGCACCACCCCGTGATGTTTTTCTCACTCCTACTAGTGAATGTAATGTAAGACACACCCATACAATGCGCACCACCCTGAGATGTTTTTCTCACTCCTACTATTGAATGTAATGTAACACACACCCATACAATGCGCACCACCCCGTGATGTTTTTCTCACTCCTACTAGTGAATGTAGTGTAACACACACCCATACAATGCGCACCACCCCGTGATGTTTTTCTCACTCCTACTAGTGAATGTAGTGTAACACACACCCATACAATGCGCACCACCCCGTGATGTTTTTCTCACTCCTACTAGTGAATGTAATGTAACACACCCATACAATGCGCACCACCCACTGATGTTTTTCTCACTCCTACTAGTGAATGTAATGTAACACACACCCATACAATGCGCACTACCCCGTGATGTTTTTCTCACTCCTACTAGTGAATGTAATGTAACACACACCCATACAATGCGCACCACCCCGTGATGTTTTTCTCACTCCTACTAGTGAATGTAATGTAAGACACACCCATACAATGCGCACCACCCTGAGATGTTTTTCTCACTCCTACTATTGAATGTAATGTAACACACACCCATACAATGCGCACCACCCCGTGATGTTTTTCTCACTCCTACTAGTGAATGTAGTGTAACACACACCCATAAAATGCGCACCACCCCGTGATGTTTTTCTCACTCCTACTAGTGAATGTAGTGTAACACACACCCATACAATGCGCACCACCCCGTGATGTTTTTCTCACTCCTACTAGTGAATGTAATGTAACACACACCCATACAATGCGCACCACCCCGTGATGTTTTTCTCACTCCTACTAGTGAATGTAGTGTAACACACACCCATACAATGCGCACCACCCCGTGATGTTTTTCTCACTCCTACTAGTGAATGTAATGTAACACACACCCATACAATGTGCACCACCCCGTGATGTTTTTCTCACTCCTACTAGTGAATGTAGTGTAACACACACCCATACAATGTGCACTACCCCGTGATGTTTTTCTCACTCCTACTAGTGAATGTAATGTAACACACACCCATACAATGCGCACCACCCCGTGATGTTTTTCTCACTCCTACTAGTGAATGTAATGTAACACACACCCATACAATGCGCACCACCCCGTGATGTTTTTCTCACTCCTACTAGTGAATGTAATGTAACACACACCCATACAATGCGCACCACCCCGTGATGTTTTTCTCACTCCTACTAGTGAATGTAATGTAACACACACCCATACAATGCGCACCACCCCGTGATGTTTTTCTCACTCCTACTAGTGAATCTAATGTAACACACACCCATACAATGCGCACCACCCCGTGATGTTTTTCTCACTCCTACTAGTGAATGTAATGTAACACACACCCATACAATGCGCACCACCCCGTGATGTTTTTCTCACTCCTACTAGTGAATGTAGTGTAACACACACCCATACAATGTGCACTACCCCGTGATGTTTTTTTCACTCCTACTAGTGAATCTAATGTAACACACACCCATACAATGCGCACCACCCCGTGATGTTTTTCTCACTCCTACACGTGAATCTAATGTAACACACACCCATACAATGCGCACCACCCCGTGATGTTTTTCTCACTCCTACTAGTGAATGTAATGTAACACACACCCATACAATGCGCACCACCCCGTGATGTTTTTCTCACTCCTACTAGTGAATGTAATGTCACACACACCCATACAATGCGCACCACACTGTGATGTTTTTCTCACTCCTACTAGTGAATGTAATGTAACATACACCCATACAATGCGCACCACCCGGTGATGTTTTTCTCACTCCTACTAGTGAATGTAATGTAACACACACCCATACAATGCGCACCACCCCGTGATGTTTTTCTCACTCCTACACGTGAATCTAATGTAACACACACCCGTACAATGCGCACCACCCCGTGATGTTTTTCTCACTCCTACTAGTGAATGTAATGTAACACACACCCATACAATTCGTACCACCCCGTGATGTTTTTCTCACTCCTACTAGTGAATGTAATGTAACACACACCCATACAATGCGTACCACTGCATGATGTTTTTCTCACTCCTACTAGTGTATGTAATGAAACACACATCCATACAATGCGCACCACCCCGTGATGTTTTTCTCACTCCTACTAGTGAATGTAATGTAACACACACCCATACAATGCGCACTACCCCGTGATGTTTTTCTCACTCCTACTAGTGAATGTAATGTAACACACCCATACAATGCGCACCACCCCCTGATGTTTTTCTCACTCCTACTAGTGAATGTAATGTAACACACACCCATACAATGCGCACTACCCCGTGATGTTTTTCTCACTCCTACTAGTGAATGTAATGTAACACACACCCATACAATGCGCACCACCCCGTGATGTTTTTCTCACTCCTATTAGTGAATGTAATGTAAGACACACCCATACAATGCGCACCACCCTGAGATGTTTTTCTCACTCCTACTATTGAATGCAATGTAACACACACCCATACAATGCGCACCACCCCGTGATGTTTTTCTCACTCCTACTAGTGAATGTAGTGTAACACACACCCATACAATGCGCACCACCCCGTGATGTTTTTCTCACTCCTACTAGTGAATGTAGTGTAACACACACCCATACAATGCGCACCACCCTGTGATGTTTTTCTCACTCCTACTAGTGAATGTAATGTAACACACCCATACAATGCGCACCACCCCCTGATGTTTTTCTCACTCCTACTAGTGAATGTAATGTAACACACACCCATACAATGCGCACTATCCCGTGATGTTTTTCTCACTCCTACTAGTGAATGTAATGTAACACACACCCATACAATGCGCACCACCCCGTGATGTTTTTCTCACTCCTACTAGTGAATGTAATGTAAGACACACCCATACAATGCGCACCACCCTGAGATGTTTTTCTCACTCCTACTATTGAATGTACTGTAACACACACCCATACAATGCGCATCACCCCGTGATGTTTTTCTCACTCCTACTAGTGAATGTAGTGTAACACACACCCATACAATGCGCACCACCCCGTGATGTTTTTCTCACTCCTACTAGTGAATGTAGTGTAACACACACCCATACAATGCGCACCACCCCGTGATGTTTTTCTCACTCCTACTAGTGAATGTAGTGTAACACACACCCATACAATGCGCACCACCCCGTGATGTTTTTCTCACTCCTACTAGTGAATGTAGTGTAACACACACCCATACAATGCGCACCACCCCGTGATGTTTTTCTCACTCCTACTAGTGAATGTAATGTAACACACACCCATACAATGCGCACCACCCCGTGATGTTTTTCTCACTCCTACTAGTGAATGTAATGTAACACACACCCATACAATGCGCACCACCCCGTGATGTTTTTCTCACTCCTACTAGTGAATGTAGTGTAACACACACCCATACAATGCGCACTACCCCGTGATGTTTTTCTCACTCCTACTAGTGAATGTAGTGTAACACACACCCATACAATGTGCACTACCCCATGATGTTTTTCTCACTCCTACTAGTGAATGTAATGTAACACACACCCATACAATGCGCACCACCCCGTGATGTTTTTCTCACTCCTACTAGTGAATGTAATGTAACACACACCCATACAATGCGCACCACCCCGTGATGTTTTTCTCACTCCTACTAGTGAATGTAATGTAACACACACCCATACAATGCGCACCACCCCGTGATGTTTTTCTCACTCCTACTAGTGAATGTAATGTAACACACACCCATACAATGCGCACCACCCCGTGATGTTTTTCTCACTCCTACTAGTGATTGTAATGTAACACACACCCATACAATGCGCACCACCCGGTGATGTTTTTCTCACTCCTACTAGTGAATGTAATGTAACACACACCCATACATTGCGCACCACCCCGTGATGTTTTTCTCACTCCTACTAGTGAATGTAATGTAACACACACCCATACAATGCGCACCACCCCGTGATGTTTTTCTCACTCCTACTAGTGAATGTAATGTAACACACACCCATACAATGCGCACCACCCCGTGATGTTTTTCTCACTCCTACTAGTGAATGTAATGTAACACACACCAATACAATGCGCACCACCCCGTGATGTTTTTCTCACTCCTACTAGTGAATCTAATGTAACACACACCCATACAATGCGCACCACCCCGTGATGTTTTTCTCACTCCTACTATTGAATCTAATGTAACACACACCCATACAATGCGCACCACCCCGTGATGTTTTTCTCACTCCTACACGTGAATCTAATGTAACACACACCCATACAATGCGCACCACCCCGTGATGTTTTTCTCACTCCTACTAGTGAATGTAATGTAACACACACCCATACAATGCGCACCACCCCGTGATGTTTTTCTCACTCCTACTAGTGAATGTATTGTAACACACACCCATACAATGCGCACCACCCCGTGATGTTTTTCTCACTCCTACTAGTGAATGTAATGTAACATACACCCATACAATGCGCACCACCCCGTGATGTTTTTCTCACTCCTACTAGTGAATGCAATGTAACACACACCCATACAATGCGTACCACCCGGTGATGTTTTTCTCACTCCTACTAGTGAATGTAATGTAACACACACCCATACAATGCGCACCACCCCGTGATGTTTTTCTCACTCCTACTAGTGAATGTAATGTAACACACACCCATACAATGCGCACCACCCCGTGATGTTTTTCTCACTCCTACTAGTGAATCTAATGTAACACACACCCATACAATGTGCACCACCCCGTGATGTTTTTCTCACTCCTACACGTGAATCTAATGTAACACACACCCATACAATGCGCACCACCCCGTGATGTTTTTCTCACTCCTACTAGTGAATGTAATGTAACACACACCCATACAATGCGCACCACCCCGTGATGTTTTTCTCACTCCTACTAGTGAATGTAATGTCACACACACCCATACAATGCGCACCACACTGTGATGTTTTTCTCACTCCTACTAGTGAATGTAGTGTAACACACACCCATACAATGCGCACCACCCCGTGATGTTTTTCTCACTCCTACTAGTGAATGTAATGTAACACACACCCATACAATGCGCACCACCCGGTGATGTTTTTCTCACTCCTACTAGTGAATGTAATGTAACACACACCCATACAATGCGCACCACCCCGTGATGTTTTTCTCACTCCTACTAGTGAATGTAATGTAACACACATCCATACAATGCGCACAACCCCGTGATGTTTTTCTCACTCCTACTAGTGAATGTAATGTAACACACACCCATACAATGCGCACCACACCGTGATGTTTTTCTCACTCCTACTAGTGAATGTAATGTAACACACACCCATACAATGCGCACCACCCCGTGATGTTTTTCTCACTCCTACTAGTGAATCTAATGTAACACACACCCATACAATGCGCACCACCCCGTGATGTTTTTCTCACTCCTACTATTGAATCTAATGTAACACACACCCATACAATGCGCACCACCCCGTGATGTTTTTCTCACTCCTACTATTGAATCTAATGTAACACACACCCATACAATGCGCACCACCCCGTGATGTTTTTCTCACTCCTACACGTGAATCTAATGTAACACACACCCATACAATGCGCACCACCCCGTGATGTTTTTCTCACTCCTACTAGTGAATGTAATGTAACACACACCCATACAATGCGCACCACCCCGTGATGTTTTTCTCACTCCTACTAGTGAATGTATTGTAACACACACCCATACAATGCGCACCACCCCGTGATGTTTTTCTCACTCCTACTAGTGAATGTAATGTAACACACACCCATACAATGCGCACCACCCCGTGATGTTTTTCTCACTCCTACTATTGAATGCAATGTAACACACACCCATACAATGCGTACCACCCGGTGATGTTTTTCTCACTCCTACTAGTGAATGTAATGTAACACACACCCATACAATGCGCACCACCCCGTGATGTTTTTCTCACTCCTACTAGTGAATGTAATGTAACACACACCCATACAATGCGCACCACCCCGTGATGTTTTTCTCACTCCTACTAGTGAATCTAATGTAACACACACCCATACAATGCGCACCACCCCGTGATGTTTTTTTCACTCCTACTAGTGAATCTAATGTAACACACACCCATACAATGTGCACCACCCCGTGATGTTTTTCTCACTCCTACACGTGAATCTAATGTAACACACACCCATACAATGCGCACCACCCCGTGATGTTTTTCTCACTCCTACTAGTGAATGTAATGTAACACAAACCCATACAATGCGCACCACCCCGTGATGTTTTTCTCACTCCTACTAGTGAATGTAATGTCACACACACCCATACAATGCGCACCACACTGTGATGTTTTTCTCACTCCTACTAGTGAATGTAGTGTAACACACACCCATACAATGCGCACCACCCCGTGATGTTTTTCTCACTCCTACTAGTGAATGTAATGTAACACACACCCATACAATGCGCACCACCCGGTGATGTTTTTCTCACTCCTACTAGTGAATGTAATGTAACACACACCCATACAATGCGCACCACCCCGTGATGTTTTTCTCACTCCTACTAGTGAATGTAATGTAACACACATCCATACAATGCGCACAAACCCGTGATGTTTTTCTCACTCCTACTAGTGAATGTAATGTAACACACACCCATACAATGCGCACCACACCGTGATGTTTTTCTCACTCCTACTAGTGAATGTAATGTAACACACACCCATACAATGCGCACCACCCCGTGATGTTTTTCTCACTCCTACTAGTGAATCTAATGTAACACACACCCATACAATGCGCACGACCCCGTGATGTTTTTCTCACTCCTAATAGTGAATCTAATGTAACACACACCTATACAATGCGCACCACCCCGTGATGTTTTTCTCACTCCTACACGTGAATCTAATGTAACACACACCCATACAATGCGCACCACCCCGTGATGTTTTTCTCACTCCTACTAGTGAATGTAATGTAACACACACCCATACAATGCGCACCACCCCGTGATGTTTTTCTCACTACTACTAGTGAATGTAATGTAACACACACCCATACAATGCGCACCACCCCGTGATGTTTTTCTCACTCCTACACGTGAATCTAATGTAACACACACCCGTACAATGCGCACCACCCCGTGATATTTTTCTCACTCCTACTAGTGAATGTAATGTAACACACACCCATACAATTCGTACCACCCCGTGATGTTTTTCTCACTCCTACTAGTGAATGTAATGTAACACACACCCATACAATGCGTACCACTGCATGATGTTTTTCTCACTCCTACTAGTGAATGTAATGAAACACACATCCATACAATGCGCACCACCCCGTGATGTTTTTCTCACTCCTACTAGTGAATGTAATGTAACACACACCCATACAATGCGCACGACCCCGTGATGTTTTTCTCACTCCTACTAGTGAATGTAATGTAACACACCCATACAATGCGCACCACCCCCTGATGTTTTTCTCACTCCTACTAGTGAATGTAATGTAACACACACCCATACAATGCGCACTACCCCGTGATGTTTTTCTCACTCCTACTAGTGAATGTAATGTAACACACACCCATACAATGCGCAGCACCCCGTGATGTTTTTCTCACTCCTACTAGTGAATGTAATGTAAGACACACCCATACAATGCGCACCACCCTGAGATGTTTTTCTCACTCCTACTATTGAATGTAATGTAACACACACCCATACAATGCGCACCACCCCGTGATGTTTTTCTCACTCCTACTAGTGAATGTAGTGTAACACACACCCATACAATGCGCACCACCCCGTGATGTTTTTCTCACTCCTACTAGTGAATGTAGTGTAACACACACCCATACAATGCGCACCACCCCGTGATGTTTTTCTCACTCCTACTAGTGAATGTAATGTAACACACACCCATACAATGCGCACCACCCCGTGATGTTTTTCTCACTCCTACTAGTGAATGTAGTGTAACACACACCCATACAATGCGCACCACCCCGTGATGTTTTTCTCACTCCTACTAGTGAATGTAATGTAACACACACCCATACAATGCGCACCACCCCGTGATGTTTTTCTCACTCCTACTAGTGAATGTAATGTAACACACACCCATACAATGCGCACCACCCCGTGATGTTTTTCTCACTCCTACTAGTGAATGTAATGTAACACACACCCATACAATGCGCACCACCCCGTGATGTTTTTCTCACTCCTACTAGTGAATGTAGTGTAACACACACCCATACAATGTGCACTACCCCGTGATGTTTTTCTCACTCCTACTAGTGAATGTAATGTAACACACACCCATACAATGCGCACCACCCCGTGATGTTTTTCTCACTCCTACTAGTGAATGTAATGTAACACACACCCATACAATGCGCACCACCCCGTGATGTTTTTCTCACTCCTACTAGTGAATGTAATGTAACACACACCCATACAATGCGCACCACCCCGTGATGTTTTTCTCACTCCTACTAGTGAATGTAATGTAACACACACCCATACAATGCGCACCACCCCGTGATGTTTTTCTCACTCCTACTAGTGATTGTATTGTAACACACACCCATACAATGCGCACCACCCGGTGATGTTTTTCTCACTCCTACTAGTGAATGTAATGTAACACACACCCATACAATGCGCACCACCCCGTGATGTTTTTCTCACTCCTACTAGTGAATGTAATGTAACACACACCCATACAATGCGCACAACCCCGTGATGTTTTTCTCACTCCTACTAGTGAATGTAATGTAACACACACCCATACAATGCGCACCACCCCGTGATGTTTTTCTCACTCCTACTAGTGAATGTAATGTAACACACACCCATACAATGCGCACCACCCCGTGATGTTTTTCTCACTCCTACTAGTGAATCTAATGTAACACACACCCATACAATGCGCACCACCCCGTGATGTTTTTCTCACTCCTACTAGTGAATGTAATGTAACACACACCCATACAATGCGCACCACCCCGTGATGTTTTTCTCACTCCTACACGTGAATCTAATGTAACACACACCCATACAATGCGCACCACCCCGTGATGTTTTTCTCACTCCTACTAGTGAATGTAATGTAACACACACCCATACAATGCGCACCACCCCGTGATGTTTTTCTCACTCCTACTAGTGAATGTATTGTAACACACACCCATACAATGCGCACCACCCCGTGATGTTTTTCTCACTCCTACTAGTGAATGTAATGTAACACACACCCATACAATGCGCACCACCCCGTGATGTTTTTCTCACTCCTACTAGTGAATGCAATGTAACACACACCCATACAATGCGTACCACCCGGTGATGTTTTTCTCACTCCTACTAGTGAATGTAATGTAAAACACACCCATACAATGCGCACCACCCCGTGATGTTTTTCTCACTCCTACTAGTGAATGTAATGTAACACACACCCATACAATGCGCACCACCCCGTGATGTTTTTCTCACTCCTACTAGTGAATCTAATGTAACACACACCCATACAATGCGCACCACCCCGTGATGTTTTTTTCACTCCTACTAGTGAATCTAATGTAACACACAGCCATACAATGCGCACCACCCCGTGATGTTTTTCTCACTCCTACACGTGAATCTAATGTAACACACACCCATACAATGCGCACCACCCCGTGATGTTTTTCTCACTCCTACTAGTGAATGTAATGTAACACACACCCATACAATGCGCACCACCCCGTGATGTTTTTCTCACTCCTACTAGTGAATGTAATGTCACACACACCCATACAATGCGCACCACCCGGTGATGTTTTTCTCACTCCTACTAGTGAATGTAATGTAACACACACCCATACAATGCGCACCACCCCGTGATGTTTTTCTCACTCCTACTAGTGAATGTAATGTAACACACACCCATACAATGCGCACCACCCCGTGATGTTTTTCTCACTCCTACTAGTGAATGCAATGTAACACACACCCATACAATGCGTACCACCCGGTGATGTTTTTCTCACTCCTACTAGTGAATGTAATGTAACACACACCCATACAATGCGCACCACCCCGTGATGTTTTTCTCACTCCTACTAGTGAATGTAATGTAACACACACCCATACAATGCGCACCACCCCGTGATGTTTTTCTCACTCCTACTAGTGAATCTAATGTAACACACACCCATACAATGCGCACCACCCCGTGATGTTTTTTTCACTCCTACTAGTGAATCTAATGTAACACACACCCATACAATGCGCACCACCCCGTGATGTTTTTCTCACTCCTACACGTGAATCTAATGTAACACACACCCATACAATGCGCACCACCCCGTGATGTTTTTCTCACTCCTACTAGTGAATGTAATGTAACACACACCCATACAATGCGCACCACCCCGTGATGTTTTTCTCACTCCTACTAGTGAATGTAATGTCACACACACCCATACAATGCGCACCACCCCGTGATGTTTTTCTCACTCCTACTAGTGAATGTAATGTAACACACACCCATACAATGAGTACTACCCCGTGATGTTTTTCTCACTCCTACTAGTGAATGTAATGTAACACACACCCATACAATGCGCACCACCCCGTGATGTTTTTCTCCCTCCTACTAGTGAATGTAATGTAACACACACCCATACAATGCGCACAACCCCGTGATGTTTTTCTCACTCCTACTAGTGAATGTAATGTAACACACACCCATGCAATGCGCACCACACCGTGATGTTTTTCTCACTCCTACTAGTGAATGTAATGTAACACACACCCATACAATGCGCACCACCCCGTGATGTTTTTCTCACTCATACTAGTGAATCTAATGTAACACACACCCATACAATGCGCACCACCCCGTGATGTTTTTCTCACTCCTAATAGTGAATCTAATGTAACACACACCTATACAATGCGCACCACCCCGTGATGTTTTTCTCACTCCTACACGTGAATCTAATGTACCACACACCCATACAATGCGCACCACCCCGTGATGTTTTTCTCACTCCTACTAGTGAATGTAATGTACCACACACCCATACAATGCGCACCACCCCGTGATGTTTTTCTCACTCCTACTAGTGAATGTAATGTAACACACACCCATACAATGCGCACCACCCCGTGATGTTTTTCTCACTCCTACTAGTGAATGTAACATAACACACACCCATACAATGCGCACCACCCCGTGATGTTTTTCTCACTCCTACTAGTGAATGCAATGTAACACACACCCATACAATGCGCACCACCCGGTGATGTTTTTCTCACTCCTACTAGTGAATGAAATGTAACACACACCCATACAATGCGCACCACCCCGTGATGTTTTTCTCACTCCTACTAGTGAATGTAATGTAACACACACCCATACAATGCGCACCACCCGTGATGTTTTTCTCACTCCTACTAGTGAATGTAATGTAACACACACCCATACAATGCGCTCCACCCCGTGATGTTTTTCTCACTCCTACTAGTGAATGTAATGTAACACACACCCATACAATGCGCACCACCCCGTGATGTTTTTCTCACTCCTACACGTGAATCTAATGTAACACACACCCATACAATGCGCACCACCCCGTGATGTTTTTCTCACTCCTACTAGTGAATGTAATGTAACACACACCCATACAATGCGTACCACCCCGTGATGTTTTTCTCACTCCTACTAGTGAATGTAATGTAACACACACCATACAATGCGTACCACCGCGTGATGTTTTTCTCACTCCTACTAGTGAATGTAATGTAACACACATCCATACAATGCGCACCACCCCGTGATGTTTTTCTCACTCCTACTAGTGAATGTAATGTAACACACACCCATACAATGCGCACCACCCCGTGATGTTTTTCTCACTCCTACTAGTGAATGTAATGTAACACACCCATACAATGCGCACCACCCCGTGATGTTTTTCTCACTCCTACTAGTGAATGTAATGTAACACACACCCATACAATGAGTACTACCCCGTGATGTTTTTCTCACTCCTACTAGTGAATGTAATGTAACACACACCCATACAATGCGCACCACCCCGTGATGTTTTTCTCACTCCTACTAGTGAATGTAATGTAAGACACACCCATACAATGCGCACCACCCCGTGATGTTTTTCTCACTCCTACTAGTGAATGTATTGTAACACACACCCATACAATGCGCACCACCCCGTGATGTTTTTCTCACTCCTACTAGTGAATGTAATGTAACATACACCCATACAATGCGCACCACCCCGTGATGTTTTTCTCACTCCTACTAGTGAATGCAATGTAACACACACCCATACAATGCGTACCACCCGGTGATGTTTTTCTCACTCCTACTAGTGAATGTAATGTAACACACACCCATACAATGCGCACCACCCCGTGATGTTTTTCTCACTCCTACTAGTGAATGTAATGTAACACACACCCATACAATGCGCACCACCCCGTGATGTTTTTCTCACTCCTACTAGTGAATCTAATGTAACACACACCCATACAATGTGCACCACCCCGTGATGTTTTTCTCACTCCTACACGTGAATCTAATGTAACACACACCCATACAATGCGCACCACCCCGTGATGTTTTTCTCACTCCTACTAGTGAATGTAATGTAACACACACCCATACAATGCGCACCACCCCGTGATGTTTTTCTCACTCCTACTAGTGAATGTAATGTCACACACACCCATACAATGCGCACCACACTGTGATGTTTTTCTCACTCCTACTAGTGAATGTAGTGTAACACACACCCATACAATGCGCACCACCCCGTGATGTATTTCTCACTCCTACTAGTGAATGTAATGTAACACACACCCATACAATGCGCACCACCCGGTGATGTTTTTCTCACTCCTACTAGTGAATGTAATGTAACACACACCCATACAATGCGCACCACCCCGTGATGTTTTTCTCACTCCTACTAGTGAATGTAATGTAACACACATCCATACAATGCGCACAACCCCGTGATGTTTTTCTCACTCCTACTAGTGAATGTAATGTAACACACACCCATACAATGCGCACCACACCGTGATGTTTTTCTCACTCCTACTAGTGAATGTAATGTAACACACACCCATACAATGCGCACCACCCCGTGATGTTTTTCTCACTCCTACTAGTGAATCTAATGTAACACACACCCATACAATGCGCACCACCCCGTGATGTTTTTCTCACTCCTACTATTGAATCTAATGTAACACACACCCATACAATGCGCACCACCCCGTGATGTTTTTCTCACTCCTACTATTGAATCTAATGTAACACACACCCATACAATGCGCACCACCCCGTGATGTTTTTCTCACTCCTACACGTGAATCTAATGTAACACACACCCATACAATGCGCACCACCCCGTGATGTTTTTCTCACTCCTACTAGTGAATGTAATGTAACACACACCCATACAATGCGCACCACCCCGTGATGTTTTTCTCACTCCTACTAGTGAATGTATTGTAACACACACCCATACAATGCGCACCACCCCGTGATGTTTTTCTCACTCCTACTAGTGAATGTAATGTAACACACACCCATACAATGCGCACCACCCCGTGATGTTTTTCTCACTCCTACTAGTGAATGCAATGTAACACACACCCATACAATGCGTACCACCCGGTGATGTTTTTCTCACTCCTACTAGTGAATGTAATGTAACACACACCCATACAATGCGCACCACCCCGTGATGTTTTTCTCACTCCTACTAGTGAATTTAATGTAACACACACCCATACAATGCGCACCACCCCGTGATGTTTTTCTCACTCCTACTAGTGAATCTAATGTAACACACACCCATACAATGCGCACCACCCCGTGATGTTTTTCTCACTCCTACTAGTGAATCTAATGTAACACACACCCATACAATGTGCACCACCCCGTGATGTTTTTCTCACTCCTACACGTGAATCTAATGTAACACACACCCATACAATGCGCACCACCCCGTGATGTTTTTCTCACTCCTACTAGTGAATGTAATGTAACACAAACCCATACAATGCGCACCACCCCGTGATGTTTTTCTCACTCCTACTAGTGAATGTAATGTCACACACACCCATACAATGCGCACCACACTGTGATGTTTTTCTCACTCCTACTAGTGAATGTAGTGTAACACACACCCATACAATGCGCACCACCCCGTGATGTTTTTCTCACTCCTACTAGTGAATGTAATGTAACACACACCCATACAATGCGCACCACCCGGTGATGTTTTTCTCACTCCTACTAGTGAATGTAATGTAACACACACCCATACAATGCGCACCACCCCGTGATGTTTTTCTCACTCCTACTAGTGAATGTAATGTAACACACATCCATACAATGCGCACAACCCCGTGATGTTTTTCTCACTCCTACTAGTGAATGTAATGTAACACACACCCATACAATGCGCACCACACCGTGATGTTTTTCTCACTCCTACTAGTGAATGTAATGTAACACACACCCATACAATGCGCACCACCCCGTGATGTTTTTCTCACTCCTACTAGTGAATCTAATGTAACACACACCCATACAATGCGCACGACCCCGTGATGT
This sequence comes from Cavia porcellus, assembly GCF_034190915.1. Taxonomy (NCBI): domain Eukaryota; kingdom Metazoa; phylum Chordata; class Mammalia; order Rodentia; family Caviidae; genus Cavia; species Cavia porcellus. The sequence goes on along the minus strand of NW_026947705.1, from coordinate 73,718 downwards.
TTTTCTCACTCCTAATAGTGAATCTAATGTAACACACACCTATACAATGCGCACCACCCCGTGATGTTTTTCTCACTCCTACACGTGAATCTAATGTAACACACACCCATACAATGCGCACCACCCCGTGATGTTTTTCTCACTCCTACTAGTGAATGTAATGTAACACACACCCATACAATGCGCTCCACCCCGTGATGTTTTTCTCACTACTACTAGTGAATGTAATGTAACACACACCCATACAATGCGCACCACCCCGTGATGTTTTTCTCACTCCTACACGTGAATCTAATGTAACACACACCCGTACAATGCGCACCACCCCGTGATATTTTTCTCACTCCTACTAGTGAATGTAATGTAACACACACCCATACAATTCGTACCACCCCGTGATGTTTTTCTCACTCCTACTAGTGAATGTAATGTAACACACACCCATACAATGCGTACCACTGCATGATGTTTTTCTCACTCCTACTAGTGAATGTAATGAAACACACATCCATACAATGCGCACGACCCCGTGATGTTTTTCTCACTCCTACTAGTGAATGTAATGTAACACACCCATACAATGCGCACCACCCCCTGATGTTTTTCTCACTCCTACTAGTGAATGTAATGTAACACACACCCATACAATGCGTACCACTGCATGATGTTTTTCTCACTCCTACTAGTGAATGTAATGTAACACACACCCATACAATGCGCACGACCCCGTGATGTTTTTCTCACTCCTACTAGTGAATGTAATGTAACACACCCATACAATGCGCACCACCCCCTGATGTTTTTCTCACTCCTACTAGTGAATGTAATGTAACACACACCCATACAATGCGCACTACCCCGTGATGTTTTTCTCACTCCTACTAGTGAATGTAATGTAACACACACCCATACAATGCGCAGCACCCCGTGATGTTTTTCTCACTCCTACTAGTGAATGTAATGTAAGACACACCCATACAATGCGCACCACCCTGAGATGTTTTTCTCACTCCTACTATTGAATGTAATGTAACACACACCCATACAATGCGCACCACCCCGTGATGTTTTTCTCACTCCTACTAGTGAATGTAGTGTAACACACACCCATACAATGCGCACCACCCCGTGATGTTTTTCTCACTCCTACTAGTGAATGTAGTGTAACACACACCCATACAATGCGCACCACCCCGTGATGTTTTTCTCACTCCTACTAGTGAATGTAATGTAACACACACCCATACAATGCGCACCACCCCGTGATGTTTTTCTCACTCCTACTAGTGAATGTAGTGTAACACACACCCATACAATGCGCACCACCCCGTGATGTTTTTCTCACTCCTACTAGTGAATGTAATGTAACACACACCCATACAATGCGCACCACCCCGTGATGTTTTTCTCACTCCTACTAGTGAATGTAATGTAACACACACCCATACAATGCGCACCACCCCGTGAATTTTTTCTCACTCCTACTAGTGAATGTAATGTAACACACACCCATACAATGCGCACCACCCCGTGATGTTTTTCTCACTCCTACTAGTGAATGTAGTGTAACACACACCCATACAATGTGCACTACCCCGTGATGTTTTTCTCACTCCTACTAGTGAATGTAATGTAACACACACCCATACAATGCGCACCACCCCGTGATGTTTTTCTCACTCCTACTAGTGAATGTAATGTAACACACACCCATACAATGCGCACCACCCCGTGATGTTTTTCTCACTCCTACTAGTGAATGTAATGTAACACACACCCATACAATGCGCACCACCCCGTGATGTTTTTCTCACTCCTACTAGTGAATGTAATGTAACACACACCCATACAATGCGCACCACCCCGTGATGTTTTTCTCACTCCTACTAGTGATTGTATTGTAACACACACCCATACAATGCGCACCACCCGGTGATGTTTTTCTCACTCCTACTAGTGAATGTAATGTAACACACACCCATACAATGCGTACCACCCCGTGATGTTTTTCTCACTCCTACTAGTGAATGTAATGTAACACACACCCATACAATGCGCACAACCCCGTGATGTTTTTCTCACTCCTACTAGTGAATGTAATGTAACACACACCCATACAATGCGCACCACCCCGTGATGTTTTTCTCACTCCTACTAGTGAATGTAATGTAACACACACCCATACAATGCGCACCACCCCGTGATGTTTTTCTCACTCCTACTAGTGAATCTAATGTAACACACACCCATACAATGCGCACCACCCCGTGATGTTTTTCTCACTCCTACTATTGAATCTAATGTAACACACACCCATACAATGCGCACCACCCCGTGATGTTTTTCTCACTCCTACACGTGAATCTAATGTAACACACACCCATACAATGCGCACCACCCCGTGATGTTTTTCTCACTCCTACTAGTGAATGTAATGTAACACACACCCATACAATGCGCACCACCCCGTGATGTTTTTCTCACTCCTACTAGTGAATGTATTGTAACACACACCCATACAATGCGCACCACCCCGTGATGTTTTTCTCACTCCTACTAGTGAATGTAATGTAACACACACCCATACAATGCGCACCACCCCGTGATGTTTTTCTCACTCCTACTAGTGAATGCAATGTAACACACACCCATACAATGCGTACCACCCGGTGATGTTTTTCTCACTCCTACTAGTGAATGTAATGTAAAACACACCCATACAATGCGCACCACCCCGTGATGTTTTTCTCACTCCTACTAGTGAATGTAATGTAACACACACCCATACAATGCGCACCACCCCGTGATGTTTTTCTCACTCCTACTAGTGAATCTAATGTAACACACACCCATACAATGCGCACCACCCCGTGATGTTTTTTTCACTCCTACTAGTGAATCTAATGTAACACACACCCATACAATGCGCACCACCCCGTGATGTTTTTCTCACTCCTACACGTGAATCTAATGTAACACACACCCATACAATGCGCACCACCCCGTGATGTTTTTCTCACTCCTACTAGTGAATGTAATGTAACACACACCCATACAATGCGCACCACCCCGTGATGTTTTTCTCACTCCTACTAGTGAATGTAATGTCACACACACCCATACAATGCGCACCACCCGGTGATGTTTTTCTCACTCCTACTAGTGAATGTAATGTAACACACACCCATACAATGCGCACCACCCCGTGATGTTTTTCTCACTCCTACTAGTGAATGTAATGTAACACACACCCATACAATGCGCACCACCCCGTGATGTTTTTCTCACTCCTACTAGTGAATGTAATGTAACACACCCATACAATGCGCACCACCCCGTGATGTTTTTCTCACTCCTACTAGTGAATGTAATGTAACACACACCCATACAATGAGTACTACCCCGTGATGTTTTTCACACTCCTACTAGTGAATGTAATGTAACACACACCCATACAATGCGCACCACCCCGTGATGTTTTTCTCCCTCCTACTAGTGAATGTAATGTAACACACACCCATACAATGCGCACAACCCCGTGATGTTTTTCTCACTCCTACTAGTGAATGTAACGTAACACACACCCATGCAATGCGCACCACACCGTGATGTTTTTCTCACTCCTACTAGTGAATGTAATGTAACACACACCCATACAATGCGCACCACCCCGTGATGTTTTTCTCACTCATACTAGTGAATCTAATGTAACACACACCCATACAATGCGCACCACCCCGTGATGTTTTTCTCACTCCTAATAGTGAATCTAATGTAACACACACCTATACAATGCGCACCACCCCGTGATGTTTTTCTCACTCCTACACGTGAATCTAATGTAACACACACCCATACAATGCGCACCACCCCGTGATGTTTTTCTCACTCCTACTAGTGAATGTAATGTAACACACACCCATACAATGCGCACCACCCCGTGATGTTTTTCTCACTCCTACTAGTGAATGTAATGTAACACACACCCATACAATGCGCACCACCCCGTGATGTTTTTCTCACTCCTACTAGTGAATGTAACATAACACACACCCATACAATGCGCACCACCCCGTGATGTTTTTCTCACTCCTACTAGTGAATGCAATGTAACACACACCCATACAATGCGCACCACCCGGTGATGTTTTTCTCACTCCTACTAGTGAATGAAATGTAACACACACCCATACAATGCGCACCACCCCGTGATGTTTTTCTCACTCCTACTAGTGAATGTAATGTAACACACACCCATACAATGCGCACCACCCGTGATGTTTTTCTCACTCCTACTAGTGAATGTAATGTAACACACACCCATACAATGCGCTCCACCCCGTGATGTTTTTCTCACTCCTACTAGTGAATGTAATGTAACACACACCCATACAATGCGCACCACCCCGTGATGTTTTTCTCACTCCTACACGTGAATCTAATGTAACACACACCCATACAATGCGCACCACCCCGTGATGTTTTTCTCACTCCTACTAGTGAATGTAATGTAACACACACCCATACAATGCGTACCACCCCGTGATGTTTTTCTCACTCCTACTAGTGAATGTAATGTAACACACACCATACAATGCGTACCACCGCGTGATGTTTTTCTCACTCCTACTAGTGAATGTAATGTAACACACATCCATACAATGCGCACCACCCCGTGATGTTTTTCTCACTCCTACTAGTGAATGTAATGTAACACACACCCATACAATGCGCACCACCCCGTGATGTTTTTCTCACTCCTACTAGTGAATGTAATGTAACACACCCATACAATGCGCACCACCCCGTGATGTTTTTCTCACTCCTACTAGTGAATGTAATGTAACACACACCCATACAATGAGTACTACCCCGTGATGTTTTTCTCACTCCTACTAGTGAATGTAATGTAACACACACCCATACAATGCGCACCACCCCGTGATGTTTTTCTCACTCCTACTAGTGAATGTAATGTAAGACACACCCATACAATGCGCACCACCCCGTGATGTTTTTCTCACTCCTACTAGTGAATGTAATGTAACACACACCCATACAATGCGCACCACCCCGTGATGTTTTTCTCACTCCTACTAGTGAATGTAATGTAACACACACCCATACAATGCGCACCACCCCGTGATTTTTTTCTCACTCCTACTAGTGAATGTAGTGTAACACACACCCATACAATGCGCACCACCCCGTGATGTTTTTCTCACTCCTACTAGTGAATGTAGTGTAACACACACCCATACAATGCGCACCACCCCGTGATGTTTTTCTCACTCCTACTAGTGAATGTAATGTAACACACACCCATACAATGCGCACCACCCCGTGATGTTTTTCTCACTCCTACTAGTGAATGTAATGTAACACACACCCATACAATGCGCACCACCCCGTGATGTTTTTCTCACTCCTACTAGTGAATGTAATGTAACACACACCCATACAATGCGCACCACACCGTCATGTGTTTCTTACTCCTACTAGTGAATGTAGTGTAACACACACCCATACAATGCGCACCACCCCGTGATGTTTTTCTCACTCCTACTAATGAATGTAATGTAACACACACCCATACAATGCGCACCACCCGGTGATGTTTTTCTCACTCCTACTAGTGAATGTAATGTAACACACACCCATACAATGCGCACCACACCGTGATGTTTTTCTCACTCCTACTAATGAATGTAATGTAACACACAACAATACAATGCGCACAACCCCGTGATGTTTTTCTCACTCCTACTAGTGAATGTAATGTAACACACCCCAATACAATGCGCACCACCCCGTGATGTTTTTCTCACTCCTACTAGTGAATGTAATGTAACACACACCCATACAATGCGCACCACCCCGTGATGTTTTTCTCACTCCTACTAGTGAATCTAATGTAACACACACCCATACAATGCGCACCACCCCGTGATGTTTTTCTCACTCCTACTAGTGAATCTAATGTAACACACACCCATACAATGCGCACAACCCCGTGATGTTTTTCTCACTCCTACACGTGAATCTAATGTAACACACACCCATACAATGCGCACCACCCCGTGATGTTTTTCTCACTCCTACTAGTGAATGTAATGTAACACACACCCATACAATGCGCACCACCCCGTGATGTTTTTCTCACTCCTACTAGTGAATGTAATGTAACACACACCCATACAATGCGCACCACCCCGTGATGTTTTTCTCACTCCTACTAGTGAATGTAATGTAACACACACCCATACAATGCGCACCACCCCGTGATGTTTTTCTCACTCCTACTAGTGAATGTAACATAACACACACCCATACAATGCGCACCACCCCGTGATGTTTTTCTCACTCCTACTAGTGAATGCAATGTAACACACACCCATACAATGCGCACCACCCGGTGATGTTTTTCTCACTCCTACTAGTGAATGAAATGTAACACACACCCATACAATGCGCACCACCCCGTGATGTTTTTCTCACTCCTACTAGTGAATGTAATGTAACACACACCCATACAATGCGCACCACCCGTGATGTTTTTCTCACTCCTACTAGTGAATGTAATGTAACACACACCCATACAATGCGCTCCACCCCGTGATGTTTTTCTCACTCCTACTAGTGAATGTAATGTAACACACACCCATACAATGCGCACCACCCCGTGATGTTTTTCTCACTCCTACACGTGAATCTAATGTAACACACACCCATACAATGCGCACCACCCCGTGATGTTTTTCTCACTCCTACTAGTGAATGTAATGTAACACACACCCATACAATGCGTACCACCCCGTGATGTTTTTCTCACTCCTACTAGTGAATGTAATGTAACACACACCATACAATGCGTACCACCGCGTGATGTTTTTCTCACTCCTACTAGTGAATGTAATGTAACACACATCCATACAATGCGCACCACCCCGTGATGTTTTTCTCACTCCTACTAGTGAATGTAATGTAACACACACCCATACAATGCGCACCACCCCGTGATGTTTTTCTCACTCCTACTAGTGAATGTAATGTAACACACCCATACAATGCGCACCACCCCGTGATGTTTTTCTCACTCCTACTAGTGAATGTAATGTAACACACACCCATACAATGAGTACTACCCCGTGATGTTTTTCTCACTCCTACTAGTGAATGTAATGTAACACACACCCATACAATGCGCACCACCCCGTGATGTTTTTCTCACTCCTACTAGTGAATGTAATGTAAGACACACCCATACAATGCGCACCACCCCGTGATGTTTTTCTCACTCCTACTAGTGAATGTAATGTAACACACACCCATACAATGCGCACCACCCCGTGATGTTTTTCTCACTCCTACTAGTGAATGTAATGTAACACACACCCATACAATGCGCACCACCCCGTGATTTTTTTCTCACTCCTACTAGTGAATGTAGTGTAACACACACCCATACAATGCGCACCACCCCGTGATGTTTTTCTCACTCCTACTAGTGAATGTAGTGTAACACACACCCATACAATGCGCACCACCCCGTGATGTTTTTCTCACTCCTACTAGTGAATGTAATGTAACACACACCCATACAATGCGCACCACCCCGTGATGTTTTTCTCACTCCTACTAGTGAATGTAATGTAACACACACCCATACAATGCGCACCACCCCGTGATGTTTTTCTCACTCCTACTAGTGAATGTAATGTAACACACACCCATACAATGCGCACCACACCGTCATGTGTTTCTTACTCCTACTAGTGAATGTAGTGTAACACACACCCATACAATGCGCACCACCCCGTGATGTTTTTCTCACTCCTACTAATGAATGTAATGTAACACACACCCATACAATGCGCACCACCCGGTGATGTTTTTCTCACTCCTACTAGTGAATGTAATGTAACACACACCCATACAATGCGCACCACACCGTGATGTTTTTCTCACTCCTACTAATGAATGTAATGTAACACACAACAATACAATGCGCACAACCCCGTGATGTTTTTCTCACTCCTACTAGTGAATGTAATGTAACACACCCCAATACAATGCGCACCACCCCGTGATGTTTTTCTCACTCCTACTAGTGAATGTAATGTAACACACACCCATACAATGCGCACCACCCCGTGATGTTTTTCTCACTCCTACTAGTGAATCTAATGTAACACACACCCATACAATGCGCACCACCCCGTGATGTTTTTCTCACTCCTACTAGTGAATCTAATGTAACACACACCCATACAATGCGCACAACCCCGTGATGTTTTTCTCACTCCTACACGTGAATCTAATGTAACACACACCCATACAATGCGCACCACCCCGTGATGTTTTTCTCACTCCTACTAGTGAATGTAATGTAACACACACCCATACAATGCGCACCACCCCGTGATGTTTTTCTCACTCCTACTAGTGAATGTAGTGTAACACACACCCATACAATGCGCACCACCCCGTGATGTTTTTCTCACTCCTACTAGTTAATGTAGTGTAACACACACCCATACAATGCGCACCACCCCGTGATGTTTTTCTCACTCCTACTAGTGAATGTAGTGTAACACACACCCATACAATGCGCACCACCCCGTGATGTTTTTCTCACCCCTACTAGTGAATGTAGTGTAACACACACCCATACAATGCGCACCACCCCGTGATGTTTTTCTCACTCCTACTAGTGAATGTAATGTAACACACACCCATACAATGCGCACCACCCCGTGATGTTTTTCTCACTCCTACTAGTGAATGTAATGTAACACACACCCATACAATGCGCACCACCCCGTGATGTTTTTCTCACTCCTACTAGTGAATGTAATGTAACACACACCCATACAATGCGCACCACCCCGTGATGTTTTTCTCACTCCTACTAGTGAATGTAATGTAACACACACCCATACAATGCGCACCACCCCGTGATGTTTTTCTCACTCCTACTAGTGAATGTAATGTAACACACACCCATACAATGCGCACCACCCAGTGATGTGTTTCTCACTCCTACTAGAGAATGTAATGTAACACACACCCATACAATGCGCACCACCCCGTGATGTTTTTCTCACTCCTACTAGTGAATGTAATGTAACACACACCCATACAATGCGCACCACCCCGTGATGTTTTTCTCACTCCTACTAGTGAATGTAATGTAACACACACCCATACAATGCGCACCACCCCGTGATGTTTTCCTCACTCCTACTAGTGAATGTAATGTAACACACACCCATACAATGCGCACCACCCCGTGATGTTTTTCTCACTCCTACTAGTGAATGTAATGTAACACACACCCATACAATGCGCACCACCCCGTGATGTGTTTCTCACTCCTACTAGAGAATGTAATGTAACACACACCCATACAATGCGCACCACCCCGTGATGTTTTTCTCACTCCTACTAGTGAATCTAATGTAACACACACCCATACAATGCGCACCACCCCGTGATGTTTTTTTCACTCCTACTAGTGAATCTAATGTAACACACACCCATACAATGCGCACCACCCCGTGATGTTTTTCTCACTCCTACTAGTGAATGTAATGTAACACACACCCATACAATGAGTACTACCCCGTGATGTTTTTCTCACTCCTACTAGTGAATGTAATGTAACACACACCCATACAATGCGCACCACCCCGTGATGTTTTTCTCACTCCTACTAGTGAATGTAATGTAAGACACACCCATACAATGCGCACCACCCCGTGATGTTTTTCTCACTCCTACTAGTGAATGTAATGTAACACACACCCATACAATGCGCACCACCCCGTGATGTTTTTCTCACTCCTACTAGTGAATGTAATGTAACACACACCCATACAATGCGCACCACCCCGTGATTTTTTTCTCACTCCTACTAGTGAATGTAGTGTAACACACACCCATACAATGCGCACCACCCCGTGATGTTTTTCTCACTCCTACTAATGAATGTAATGTAACACACACCCATACAATGCACACCACCCCGTGATGTTTTTCTCACTCCTACTAGTGAATGTAATGTAACATACCCATACAATGCGCACCACCCCGTGATGTTTTTCTCACTCGTACTAGTGAATGTAATGTAACACACACCCATACAATGCGCACCACCCCGTGATGTTTTTCTCACTCCTACTAGTGAATGTAATGTAACACACACCCATACAATGCGCACCACCCCGTGATGTTTTTCTCACTCCTACTAGTGAATGTAATGTAAGACACACCCATACAATGCGCACCACCCCGTGATGTTTTTCTCACTCCTACTAGTGAATGTAATGTAACACACACCCATACAATGCGCACCACCCCGTGATGTTTTTCTCACTCCTATTAGTGAATGTAGTGTAACACACACCCATACAATGCGCACCACCCCGTGATGTTTTTCTCACTCCTACTAGTGAATGTAGTGTAACACACACCCATACAATGCGCACCACCCCGTGATGTTTTTCTCACTCCTACTAGTGAATGTAATGTAACACACACCCATACAATGCGCACCACCCCGTGATGTTTTTCTCACTCCTACTAGTGAATGTAATGTAACACACACCCATACAATGCGCACCACCCTGTGATGTTTTTCTCACTCCTACTAGTGAATGTAATGTAACACACACCCATACAATGCGCACCACACCGTCATGTGTTTCTTACTCCTACTAGTGAATGTAGTGTAACACACACCCATACAATGCGCACCACCCCGTGATGTTTTTCTCACTCCTACTAATGAATGTAATGTAACACACACCCATACAATGCGCACCACCCCGTGATGTTTTTCTCACTCCTACTAGTGAATGTAATGTAACACACACCCATACAATGCGCACCACACCGTGATGTTTTTCTCACTCCTACTAATGAATGTAATGTAACACACAACAATACAATGCGCACATCCCCGTGATGTTTTTCTCACTCCTACTAGTGAATGTAATGTAACACACCCCAATACAATGCGCACCACCCCGTGATGTTTTTCTCACTCCTACTAGTGAATGTAATGTAACACACACCCATACAATGCGCACCACCCCGTGATGTTTTTCTCACTCCTACTAGTGAATCTAATGTAACACACACCCATACAATGCGCACCACCCCGTGATGTTTTTCTCACTCCTACTAGTGAATCTAATGTAACACACACCCATACAATGCGCACAACCCCGTGATGTTTTTCTCACTCCTACACGTGAATCTAATGTAACACACACCCATACAATGCGCACCACCCCGTGATGTTTTTCTCACTCCTACTAGTGAATGTAATGTAACACACACCCATACAATGCGCACCACCCCGTGATGTTTTTCTCACTCCTACTAGTGAATGTAGTGTAACACACACCCATACAATGCGCACCACCCCGTGATGTTTTTCTCACTCCTACTAGTTAATGTAGTGTAACACACACCCATGCAATGCGCACCACCCCGTGATGTTTTTCTCACTCCTACTAGTGAATGTAGTGTAACACACACCCATACAATGCGCACCACCCCGTGATGTTTTTCTCACCCCTACTAGTGAATGTAGTGTAACACACACCCATACAATGCGCACCACCCCGTGATGTTTTTCTCACTCCTACTAGTGAATGTAATGTAACACACACCCATACAATGCGCACCACCCCGTGATGTTTTTCTCACTCCTACTAGTGAATGTAATGTAACACACACCCATACAATGCGCACCACCCCGTGATGTTTTTCTCACTCCTACTAGTGAATGTAATGTAACACACACCCATACAATGCGCACCACCCCGTGATGTTTTTCTCACTCCTACTAGTGAATGTAATGTAACACACACCCATACAATGCGCACCACCCCGTGATGTTTTTCTCACTCCTACTAGTGAAACTAATGTAACACACACCCATACAATGCGCACCACCCCGTGATGTTTTTCTCACTCCTACTAGTGAATGTAATGTAACACACACCCATACAATGCGCACTACCCCGTGATGTTTTTCTCACTCCTACTAGTGAATGTAATGTAACACACACCCATACAATGCGCACCACCCCGTGATGTTTTTTTCACTCCTACTAGTGAATGTAATGTAACACACCCATACAATGCGCACCACCCGTGATGTTTTTCTCACTCCTACTAGTGAATGTAATGTAACACACACCCATACAATGCGCACTACCCCGTGATGTTTTTCTCACTCCTACTAGTGAATGTAATGTAACACACACCCATACAATGCGCACCACCCCGTGATGTTTTTCTTACTCCTACTAGTGTATGTAATGTAAGACACACCCATACAATGCACACCACCCCGTGATGTTTTTCTCACTCCTACTAGTGAATGTAATGTAACACACACCCATACAATGCGCACCACCCCGTGATGTTTTTCTCACTCCTACTAGTGAATGTAATGTAACATACACCCATACAATGCGCACCACCCCGTGATGTTTTTCTCACTCCTACTAGTGAATGTAATGTAACACACACCCATACAATGCGCACCACCCCGTGATGTTTTCCTCACTCCTACTAGTGAATGTAATGTAACACACACCCATACAATGCGCACCACCCCGTGATGTTTTTCTCACTCCTACTAGTGAATGTAATGTAACACACACCCATACAATGCGCACCACCCCGTGATGTGTTTCTCACTCCTACTAGAGAATGTAATGTAACACACACCCATACAATGCGCACCACCCCGTGATGTTTTTCTCACTCCTACTAGTGAATCTAATGTAACACACACCCATACAATGCGCACCACCCCGTGATGTTTTTTTCACTCCTACTAGTGAATCTAATGTAACACACACCCATACAATGCGCACCACCCCGTGATGTTTTTCTCACTCCTACACGTGAATCTAATGTAACACACACCCATACAATGCGCACCACCCCGTGATGTTTTTCTCACTCCTACTAGTGAATGTAATGTAACACACACCCATACAATGCGCACCACCCCGTGATGTTTTTCTCACTCCTACTAGTGAATGTAATGTCACACACACCCATACAATGCGCACCACCCCGTGATGTTTTTCTCACTCCTACTAGTGAATGTAATGTAACACACCCATACAATGCGCACCACCCCGTGATGTTTTTCTCACTCCTACTAGTGAATGTAATGTAACACACACCCATACAATGAGTACTACCCCGTGATGTTTTTCTCACTCCTACTAGTGAATGTAATGTAACACACACCCATACAATGCGCACCACCCCGTGATGTTTTTCTCACTCCTACTAGTGAATGTAATGTAACACACACCCATACAATGCGCACCACCCCGTGATGTTTTTCTCACTCCTACTAGTGAATGTAATGTAACACACACCCATGCAATGCGCACCACACCGTGATGTTTTTCTCACTCCTACTAGTGAATGTAATGTAACACACACCCATACAATGCGCACCACCCCGTGATGTTTTTCTCACTCATACTAGTGAATCTAATGTAACACACACCCATACAATGCGCACCACCCCGTGATGTTTTTCTCACTCCTAATAGTGAATCTAATGTAACACACACCTATACAATGCGCACCACCCCGTGATGTTTTTCTCACTCCTACACGTGAATCTAATGTAACACACACCCATACAATGCGCACCACCCCGTGATGTTTTTCTCACTCCTACTAGTGAATGTAATGTAACACACACCCATACAATGCGCACCACCCCGTGAAGTTTTTCTCACTCCTACTAGTGAATGTAATGTAACACACACCCATACAATGCGCACCACCCCGTGATGTTTTTCTCACTCCTACTAGTGAATGTAACATAACACACACCCATACAATGCGCACCACCCCGTGATGTTTTTCTCACTCCTACTAGTGAATGCAATGTAACACACACCGATACAATGCGCACCACCCGGTGATGTTTTTCTCACTCCTACTAGTGAATGTAATGTAACACACAACCATACAATGCGCACCACCCCGTGATGTTTTTCTCACTCCTACTAGTGAATGTAATGTAACACACACCCATACAATGCGCACCACCCGTGATGTTTTTCTCACTCCTACTAGTGAATGTAATGTAACACACACCCATACAATGCGCTCCACCCCGTGATGTTTTTCTCACTCCTACTAGTGAATGTAATGTAACACACACCCATACAATGCGCACCACCCCGTGATGTTTTTCTCACTCCTACACGTGAATCTAATGTAACACACACCCATACAATGCGCACCACCCCGTGATGTTTTTCTCACTCCTACTAGTGAATGTAATGTAACACACACCCATACAATGCGTACCACCCCGTGATGTTTTTCTCACTCCTACTAGTGAATGTAATGTAACACACACCATACAATGCGTACCACCGCGTGATGTTTTTCTCACTCCTACTAGTGAATGTAATGTAACACACATCCATACAATGCGCACCACCCCGTGATGTTTTTCTCACTCCTACTAGTGAATGTAATGTAACACACACCCATACAATGCGCACCACCCCGTGATGTTTTTCTCACTCCTACTAGTGAATGTAATGTAACACACCCATACAATGCGCACCACCCCGTGATGTTTTTCTCACTCCTACTAGTGAATGTAATGTAACACACACCCATACAATGAGTACTACCCCGTGATGTTTTTCTCACTCCTACTAGTGAATGTAATGTAACACACACCCATACAATGCGCACCACCCCGTGATGTTTTTCTCACTCCTACTAGTGAATGTAATGTAAGACACACCCATACAATGCGCACCACCCCGTGATGTTTTTCTCACTCCTACTAGTGAATGTAATGTAACACACACCCATACAATGCGCACCACCCCGTGATGTTTTTCTCACTCCTACTAGTGAATGTAATGTAACACACACCCATACAATGCGCACCACCCCGTGATTTTTTTCTCACTCCTACTAGTGAATGTAGTGTAACACACACCCATACAATGCGCACCACCCCGTGATGTTTTTCTCACTCCTACTAGTGAATGTAATGTAACACACACCCATACAATGCACACCACCCCGTGATGTTTTTCTCACTCCTACTAGTGAATGTAATGTAACATACCCATACAATGCGCACCACCCCGTGATGTTTTTCTCACTCGTACTAGTGAATGTAATGTAACACACACCCATACAATGCGCACCACCCCGTGATGTTTTTCTCACTCCTACTAGTGAATGTAATGTAACACACACCCATACAATGCGCACCACCCCGTGATGTTTTTCTCACTCCTACTAGTGAATGTAATGTAAGACACACCCATACAATGCGCACCACCCCGTGATGTTTTTCTCACTCCTACTAGTGAATGTAATGTAACACACACCCATACAATGCGCACCACCCCGTGATGTTTTTCTCACTCCTATTAGTGAATGTAGTGTAACACACACCCATACAATGCGCACCACCCCGTGATGTTTTTCTCACTCCTACTAGTGAATGTAGTGTAACACACACCCATACAATGCGCACCACCCCGTGATGTTTTTCTCACTCCTACTAGTGAATGTAATGTAACACACACCCATACAATGCGCACCACCCCGTGATGTTTTTCTCACTCCTACTAGTGAATGTAATGTAACACACACCCATACAATGCGTACCACCCCGTGATGTTTTTCTCACTCCTACTAGTGAATGTAATGTAACACACACCATACAATGCGTACCACCGCGTGATGTTTTTCTCACTCCTACTAGTGAATGTAATGTAACACACATCCATACAATGCGCACCACCCCGTGATGTTTTTCTCACTCCTACTAGTGAATGTAATGTAACACACACCCATACAATGCGCACCACCCCGTGATGTTTTTCTCACTCCTACTAGTGAATGTAATGTAACACACCCATACAATGCGCACCACCCCGTGATGTTTTTCTCACTCCTACTAGTGAATGTAATGTAACACACACCCATACAATGAGTACTACCCCGTGATGTTTTTCTCACTCCTACTAGTGAATGTAATGTAACACACACCCATACAATGCGCACCACCCCGTGATGTTTTTCTCACTCCTACTAGTGAATGTAATGTAAGACACACCCATACAATGCGCACCACCCCGTGATGTTTTTCTCACTCCTACTAGTGAATGTAATGTAACACACACCCATACAATGCGCACCACCCCGTGATGTTTTTCTCACTCCTACTAGTGAATGTAATGTAACACACACCCATACAATGCGCACCACCCCGTGATTTTTTTCTCACTCCTACTAGTGAATGTAGTGTAACACACACCCATACAATGCGCACCACCCCGTGATGTTTTTCTCACTCCTACTAGTGAATGTAATGTAACACACACCCATACAATGCACACCACCCCGTGATGTTTTTCTCACTCCTACTAGTGAATGTAATGTAACATACCCATACAATGCGCACCACCCCGTGATGTTTTTCTCACTCGTACTAGTGAATGTAATGTAACACACACCCATACAATGCGCACCACCCCGTGATGTTTTTCTCACTCCTACTAGTGAATGTAATGTAACACACACCCATACAATGCGCACCACCCCGTGATGTTTTTCTCACTCCTACTAGTGAATGTAATGTAAGACACACCCATACAATGCGCACCACCCCGTGATGTTTTTCTCACTCCTACTAGTGAATGTAATGTAACACACACCCATACAATGCGCACCACCCCGTGATGTTTTTCTCACTCCTATTAGTGAATGTAGTGTAACACACACCCATACAATGCGCACCACCCCGTGATGTTTTTCTCACTCCTACTAGTGAATGTAGTGTAACACACACCCATACAATGCGCACCACCCCGTGATGTTTTTCTCACTCCTACTAGTGAATGTAATGTAACACACACCCATACAATGCGCACCACCCCGTGATGTTTTTCTCACTCCTACTAGTGAATGTAATGTAACACACACCCATACAATGCGCACCACCCTGTGATGTTTTTCTCACTCCTACTAGTGAATGTAATGTAACACACACCCATAAAATGCGCACCACACCGTCATGTGTTTCTTACTCCTACTAGTGAATGTAGTGTAACACACACCCATACAATGCGCACCACCCCGTGATGTTTTTCTCACTCCTACTAATGAATGTAATGTAACACACACCCATACAATGCGCACCACCCCGTGATGTTTTTCTCACTCCTACTAGTGAATGTAATGTAACACACACCCATACAATGCGCACCACACCGTGATGTTTTTCTCACTCCTACTAATGAATGTAATGTAACACACAACAATACAATGCGCACATCCCCGTGATGTTTTTCTCACTCCTACTAGTGAATGTAATGTAACACACCCCAATACAATGCGCACCACCCCGTGATGTTTTTCTCACTCCTACTAGTGAATGTAATGTAACACACACCCATACAATGCGCACCACCCCGTGATGTTTTTCTCACTCCTACTAGTGAATCTAATGTAACACACACCCATACAATGCGCACCACCCCGTGATGTTTTTCTCACTCCTACTAGTGAATCTAATGTAACACACACCCATACAATGCGCACAACCCCGTGATGTTTTTCTCACTCCTACACGTGAATCTAATGTAACACACACCCATACAATGCGCACCACCCCGTGATGTTTTTCTCACTCCTACTAGTGAATGTAATGTAACACACACCCATACAATGCGCACCACCCCGTGATGTTTTTCTCACTCCTACTAGTGAATGTAGTGTAACACACACCCATACAATGCGCACCACCCCGTGATGTTTTTCTCACTCCTACTAGTTAATGTAGTGTAACACACACCCATGCAATGCGCACCACCCCGTGATGTTTTTCTCACTCCTACTAGTGAATGTAGTGTAACACACACCCATACAATGCGCACCACCCCGTGATGTTTTTCTCACCCCTACTAGTGAATGTAGTGTAACACACACCCATACAATGCGCACCACCCCGTGATGTTTTTCTCACTCCTACTAGTGAATGTAATGTAACACACACCCATACAATGCGCACCACCCCGTGATGTTTTTCTCACTCCTACTAGTGAATGTAATGTAACACACACCCATACAATGCGCACCACCCCGTGATGTTTTTCTCACTCCTACTAGTGAATGTAATGTAACACACACCCATACAATGCGCACCACCCCGTGATGTTTTTCTCACTCCTACTAGTGAATGTAATGTAACACACACCCATACAATGCGCACCACCCCGTGATGTTTTTCTCACTCCTACTAGTGAAACTAATGTAACACACACCCATACAATGCGCACCACCCCGTGATGTTTTTCTCACTCCTACTAGTGAATGTAATGTAACACACACCCATACAATGCGCACTACCCCGTGATGTTTTTCTCACTCCTACTAGTGAATGTAATGTAACACACACCCATACAATGCGCACCACCCCGTGATGTTTTTTTCACTCCTACTAGTGAATGTAATGTAACACACCCATACAATGCGCACCACCCGTGATGTTTTTCTCACTCCTACTAGTGAATGTAATGTAACACACACCCATACAATGCGCACTACCCCGTGATGTTTTTCTCACTCCTACTAGTGAATGTAATGTAACACACACCCATACAATGCGCACCACCCCGTGATGTTTTTCTTACTCCTACTAGTGTATGTAATGTAAGACACACCCATACAATGCACACCACCCCGTGATGTTTTTCTCACTCCTACTAGTGAATGTAATGTAACACACACCCATACAATGCGCACCACCCCGTGATGTTTTTCTCACTCCTATTAGTGAATGTAGTGTAACACACACCCATACAATGCGCACCACCCCGTGATGTTTTTCTCACTCCTACTAGTGAATGTAGTGTAACACACACCCATACAATGCGCACCACCCCGGGATGTTTTTCTCACTCCTACTAGTGAATGTAATGTAACACACACCCATACAATGCGCACCACCCCGTGATGTTTTTCTCA
Organism: Cavia porcellus; assembly: GCF_034190915.1. Classification (NCBI taxonomy): domain Eukaryota; kingdom Metazoa; phylum Chordata; class Mammalia; order Rodentia; family Caviidae; genus Cavia; species Cavia porcellus. The sequence goes on along the minus strand of NW_026947705.1, from coordinate 54,650 downwards.
CTCCTACTAGTGAATGTAATGTAACACACACCCATACAATGCGCACCACCCCGTGATGTTTTTCTCACTCCTACTAGTGAATGTAATGTAACACACACCCATACAATGCGCACCACCCCGTCATGTTTTTCTTACTCCTACTAGTGAATGTAGTGTAACACACACCCATACAATGCGCACCACCCCGTGATGTTTTTCTCACTCCTACTAGTGAATGTAATGTAACACACACCCATACAATGCGCACCACCCGGTGATGTTTTTCTCACTTCTACTAGGGAATGTAATATAACACACACCCATACAATGCGCACCACACCGTGATGTTTTTCTCACTCCTACTAGTGAATGTAATGTAACACACAACAATACAATGCGCACAACCCCGTGATGTTTTTCTCACTCCTACTAGTGAAAGTAATGTAACACACCCCCATACAATGTGCACCACCCCGTGATGTTTTTCTCACTCCTACTAGTGAATGTAATGTAACACACACCCATACAATGCGCACCACCCCGTGATGTTTTTCTCACTCCTACACGTGAATCTAATGTAACACTCACCCATACAATGCGCACCACCCCGTGATGTTTTTCTCACTCCTACTAGTGAATGTAATGTAACACACACCCATACAATGCGCACCACCCCGTGATGTTTTTCTCACTCCTACTAGTGAATGTAACGTAACACACACCCATACAATGCGCACCACCCCGTGATGTTTTTCTCACTCCTACTAGTGAATGTAACGTAACACACACCCATACAATGCGCACCACCCCGTGATGTTTTTCTCACTCCTACTAGTGAATGCAACGTAACACACACCCATACAATGCGCACCACCCGGTGATGTTTTTCTCACTCCTACTAGTGAATGTAATGTAACACACACCCATAAAATGCGCACCACCCCGTGATGTTTTTCTCACTCCTACTAGTGAATGTAATGTAACACACACCCATACAATGCGCACCACCCCGTGATGTTTTTCTCACTCCTACTAGTGAATCTAATGTAACACACACCCATACAATGCGCACCACCCCGTGATGTTTTTCTCACTCCTACTAGTGAATCTAATGTAACACACACCCATACAATGCGCACCACCCCGTGATGTTTTTCTCACTCCTACTAGTGAATCTAATGTAACACACACCCATACAATGCGCACCACCCCGTGATGTTTTTCTCACTCCTACACGTGAATCTAATGTAACACACACCCATACAATGCGCACCACCCCGTGATGTTTTTCTCACTCCTACTAGTGAATGTAATGTAACACACACCCATACAATGCGCACCACCCCGTGATGTTTTTCTCACTCCTACTAGTGAATGTAATGTAACACACACCCATACAATGCGCACCACCCCGTGATGTTTTTCTCACTCCTACTAGTGAATGTAATGTAACACACACCCATACAATGCGCACCACCCCGTGATGTTTTTCTCACTCCTACTAGTGAATGCAATGTAACACACACCCATACAATGCGCACCACCCGGTGATGTTTTTCTCACTCCTACTAGTGAATCTAATGTAACACACACCCATACAATGCGCACCACCCCGTGATGTTTTTCTCACTCCTACTAGTGAATGTAATGTAACACACACCCATACAATGCGCACCACCCCGTGATGTTTTTCTCACTCCTACTAGTGAATCTAATGTAACACACACCCATACAATGCGCACCACCCCGTGATGTTTTTCTCACTCCTACGGGTGAATCTAATGTAACACACACCCATACAATGCGCACCACCCCGTGATGTTTTTCTCACTCCTACACGTGAATCTAATGTAACACACACCCATACAATGCGCACCACCCCGTGATGTTTTTCTCACTCCTACTAGTGAATGTAATGTAACACACACCCATACAATGCGCACCACCCCGTGATGTTTTTCTCACTCCTACTAGTGAATGTAATGTAACACACACCCATACAATGCGCACCACCCCGTGATGTTTTGCTCACTCCTACTAGTGAATGTAACGTAACACACACCCATACAATGCGCACCACCCCGTGATGTTTTTCTCACTCCTACTAGTGAATGTAATGTAACACACACCCATACAATGCGCACCACCCCGTGATGTTTTTCTCACTCCTACTAGTGAATGTAACGTAACACACACCCATACAATGCGCACCACCCCGTGATGTTTTTCTCACTCCTACTAGTGAATGTAATGTAACACACACCCATACAATGCGCACCACCCCGTGATGTTTTTCTCACTCCTACTAGTGAATGTAATGTAACACACACCCATACAATGCGCACCACCCCGTGATGTTTTTCTCACTCCTACTAGTGAATCTAATGTAACACACACCCATACAAAGCGCACCACCCCGTGATGTTTTTCTCACTCTTACTAGTGAATCTGATGTAACACACACCCATACAATGCGCACCACCCTGTGATGTGTTTTTCACTCCTGCTAGTGAATGTAATGTAACACACACCCATACAATGCGCACCACCCCGTGATGTTTTTCTCACTCCTACTAGTGAATGTAATGTAACACACACCCATACAATGCGCACCACCACGTGATGTTTTTCTCACTCCTACTAGTGAATGTAATGTAACACACACCCATACAATGCGCACCACCCCGTGATGTTTTTCTCACTCCTACTAGTGAATGTAATGTAACACACACCCATACAATGCGCACCACCCCGTGATGTTTTTGTCACTCCTACTAGTGAATGTAATGTAACACACACCCATACAATGCGCACCACCCCGTGATGCTTTTCTCACTCCTACTAGTGAATCTAATGTAACACACACCCATACAATGCGCACCACCCCGTGATGTTTTTCTCACTCCTACTAATGAATCTAATGTAACACACACCCATACAATGCGCACCACCCCGTGATGTTTTTCTCACTCCTACTAGTGAATGTAATGTAACACACACCCATACAATGCGCACCACCCCGTGATGTTTTTCTCACTCCTACTAGTGAATGTAAAGTAACACACACCCATACAATGCGCACCACCCCGTGATGTTTTTCTCACTCCTACTAGTGAATGTAATGTAACACACACCCATACAATGCGCACCACCCCGTGATGTTTTTCTCACTCCTACTAGTGAATGTAATGTAACACACACCCATACAATGCGCACCACCCCGTGATGTTTTTCTCACTCCTACTAGTGAACGTAATGTAACACACACCCATACAATGCGCACCACCCCGTGATGTTTTTCTCACTCCTACTAGTGAACGTAATGTAACACACACCCATACAATGCGCACCACCCCGTGATGTTTTTCTCACTCCTCCTAGTGAACGTAATGTAACACACACCCATACAATGCGCACCACCCCGTGATGTTTTTCTCACTCCTACTAGTGAATGTAATGTAACACACACCCATGAAATGCGCACCACCCCGTGAGGCTTTTCTCACTCCTACTAGTGAATGTAATGTAACACACACCCATACAATGCGCACCACCCCGTGATGTTTTTCTCACTCCTAGTAGTGAATGTAATGTAACACACACCCATACAATGCGCACCACCCGGTGATGTTTTTCTCACTCCTACTAGTGAATGTAATGTAACACACACCCATACAATTCGCACCACCCCGTGATGTTTTTCTCACTCCCACTAGTGAATGTAATGTAACACACACCCATACAATGCGCACCACCCCGTGATGTTTTTCTCACTCCTACTAGTGAATGTAATGTAACACACACCCATACAATGCGCACCACCCCGTGATGTTTTTCTCACTCCTACTAGTGAATGTAACGTAACACACACCCATACAATGCGCACCACCCCGTGATGTTTTTCTCACTCCTACTAGTGAATGTAATGTAACACACACCCGTACAATGCGCACCACCCCGTGATGTTTTTCTCACTCCTACTAGTGAATGTAACGTAACACACACCCGTACAATGCGCACCACCCCGTGATGTTTTTCTCACTCCTACTAGTGAATGTAATGTAACACTCACCCATACAATGCGCACAACCCCGTGATGTTTTTCTCACTCCTCCTAGTGAACGTAATGTAACACACACCCATACAATGCGCACCACCCGGTGATGTTTTTCTCACTCCTACTAGTGAATGTAATGTAACACACACCCATACAATTCGCACCACCCCGTGATGTTTTTCTCACTCCCACTAGTGAATGTAATGTAACACACACCCATACAATGCGCACCACCCCGTGATGTTTTTCTCACTCCTACTAGTGAATGTAATGTAACACACACCCATACAATGGGCACCACCCAGTGATGTTTTTCTCACTCCTAGTAGTGAATGTAATGTAACACACACCCATACAATGCGCACCACCCCGTGATGTTTTTCTCACTCCTACTAGTGAATGTAATGTAACACACACCCATACAATTCGCACCACCCCGTGATGTTTTTCTCACTCCCACTAGTGAATGTAATGTAACACACACCCATACAATGCGCACCACCCCGTGATGTTTTTCTCACTCCTACTAGTGAATGTAATGTAACACACACCCATACAATGCGCACCACCCGGTGATGTTTTTCTCACTCCTACTAGTGAATGTAATGTAACACACACCCATACAATGCGCACCACCCCGTGATGTTTTTCTCACTCCTACTAGTGAACGTAATGTAACACACACCCATACAATGCGCACCACCCCGTGATGTTTTTCTCACTCCTACTAGTGAACGTAATGTAACACACACCCATACAATGCGCACCACCCCGTGATGTTTTTCTCACTCCTCCTAGTGAACGTAATGTAACACACACCCATACAATGCGCACCACCCCGTGATGTTTTTCTCACTCCTACTAGTGAATGTAATGTAACACACACCCATGAAATGCGCACCACCCCGTGAGGTTTTTCTCACTCCTACTAGTGAATGTAATGTAACACACACCCATACAATGCGCACCACCCCGTGATGTTTTTCTCACTCCTAGTAGTGAATGTAATGTAACACACACCCATACAATGCGCACCACCCGGTGATGTTTTTCTCACTCCTACTAGTGAATGTAATGTAACACACACCCATACAATTCGCACCACCCCGTGATGTTTTTCTCACTCCCACTAGTGAATGTAATGTAACACACACCCATACAATGCGCACCACCCCGTGATGTTTTTCTCACTCCTACTAGTGAATGTAATGTAACACACACCCATACAATGCGCACCACCCCGTGATGTTTTTCTCACTCCTACTAGTGAATGTAACGTAACACACACCCATACAATGCGCACCACCCCGTGATGTTTTTCTCACTCCTACTAGTGAATGTAATGTAACACACACCCATACAATGCGCACCACCCCGTGATGTTTTTCTCACTCCTACTAGTGAATGTAACGTAACACACACCCATACAATGCGCACCACCCCGTGATGTTTTTCTCACTCCTACTAGTGAATGTAATGTAACACACACCCATACAATGCGCACAACCCCGTGATGTTTTTCTCACTCCTCCTAGTGAACGTAATGTAACACACACCCATACAATGCGCACCACCCCGTGATGTTTTTCTCACTCCTCCTAGTGAACGTAATGTAACACACACCCATACAATGCGCACCACCCCGTGATGTTTTTCTCACTCCTACTAGTGAATGTAATGTAACACACACCCATACAATGCGCACCACCCCGTGATGTTTTTCTCACTCCTACTAGTGAATGTAATGTAACACACACCCATACAATGGGCACCACCCAGTGATGTTTTTCTCACTCCTAGTAGTGAATGTAATGTAACACACACCCATACAATGCGCACCACCCCGTGATGTTTTTCTCAGTCCTACTAGTGAATGTAATGTAACACACACCCATACAATTCGCACCACCCCGTGATGTTTTTCTCACTCCCACTAGTGAATGTAATGTAACACACACCCATACAATGCGCACCACCCCGTGATGTTTTTCTCACTCCTACTAGTGAATGTAATGTAACACACACCCATACAATGCGCACCACCCCGTGATGTTTTTCTCACTCCTACTAGTGAATGTAACGTAACACACACCCATACAATGCGCACCACCCCGTGATGTTTTTCTCACTCCTACTAGTGAATGTAACGTAACACACACCCATACAATGCGCACCACCCCGTGATGTTTTTCTCACTCCTACTAGTGAATGTAATGTAACACACACCCATACAATGCGCACCACCCCGTGATGTTTTTCTCACTCCTACTAGTGAATGTAACGTAACACACACCCATACAATGCGCACCACCCCGTGATGTTTTTCTCACTCCTACTAGTGAATGTAATGTAACACACACCCATACAATGCGCACCACCCCGTGATGTTTTTCTCACTCCTACTAGTGAATCTAATGTAACACACACCCATACAAAGCGCACCACCCCGTGATGTTTTTCACACTCTTACTAGTGAATCTGATGTAACACACACCCATACAATGCGCACCACCCTGTGATGTGTTTTTCACTCCTGCTAGTGAATGTAATGTAACACACACCCATACAATGCGCACCACCCCGTGATGTTTTTCTCACTCCTACTAGTGAATGTAATGTAACACACACCCATACAATGCGCACCACCACGTGATGTTTTTCTCACTCCTACTAGTGAATGTAATGTAACACACACCCATACAATGCGCACCACCCCGTCATGTTTTTCTCACTCCTACTAGTGAATGTAATGTAACACACACCCATACAATGCGCACCACCCCGTGATGTTTTTGTCACTCCTACTAGTGAATGTAATGTAACACACACCCATACAATGCGCACCACCCCGTGATGCTTTTCTCACTCCTACTAGTGAATCTAATGTAACACACACCCATACAATGCGCACCACCCCGTGATGTTTTTCTCACTCCTACTAATGAATCTAATGTAACACACACCCATACAATGCGCACCACCCCGTGATGTTTTTCTCACTCCTACTAGTGAATGTAATGTAACACACACCCATACAATGCGCACCACCCCGTGATGTTTTTCTCACTCCTACTAGTGAATGTAAAGTAACACACACCCATACAATGCGCACCACCCCGTGGTGTTTTTCTCACTCCTACTAGTGAATCTAATGTAACACACACCCATACAATGCGCACCACCCCGTGATGTTTTTCTCACTCCTACTAGTGAATGTAATGTAACACACACCCATACAATGCGCACCACCCCGTGATGTTTTTCTCACTCCTACTAGTGAACGTAATGTAACACACACCCATACAATGCGCACCACCCCGTGATGTTTTTCTCACTCCTACTAGTGAACGTAATGTAACACACACCCATACAATGCGCACCACCCCGTGATGTTTTTCTCACTCCTCCTAGTGAACGTAATGTAACACACACCCATACAATGCGCACCACCCCGTGATGTTTTTCTCACTCCTACTAGTGAATGTAATGTAACACACACCCATGAAATGCGCACCACCCCGTGAGGTTTTTCTCACTCCTACTAGTGAATGTAATGTAACACACACCCATACAATGCGCACCACCCCGTGATGTTTTTCTCACTCCTAGTAGTGAATGTAATGTAACACACACCCATACAATGCGCACCACCCGGTGATGTTTTTCTCACTCCTACTAGTGAATGTAATGTAACACACACCCATACAATTCGCACCACCCCGTGATGTTTTTCTCACTCCCACTAGTGAATGTAATGTAACACACACCCATACAATGCGCACCACCCCGTGATGTTTTTCTCACTCCTACTAGTGAATGTAATGTAACACACACCCATACAATGCGCACCACCCCGTGATGTTTTTCTCACTCCTACTAGTGAATGTAACGTAACACACACCCATACAATGCGCACCACCCCGTGATGTTTTTCTCACTCCTACTAGTGAATGTAATGTAACACACACCCATACAATGCGCACCACCCCGTGATGTTTTTCTCACTCCTACTAGTGAATGTAACGTAACACACACCCATACAATGCGCACCACCCCGTGATGTTTTTCTCACTCCTACTAGTGAATGTAATGTAACACACACCCATACAATGCGCACAACCCCGTGATGTTTTTCTCACTCCTCCTAGTGAACGTAATGTAACACACACCCATACAATGCGCACCACCCCGTGATGTTTTTCTCACTCCTCCTAGTGAACGTAATGTAACACACACCCATACAATGCGCACCACCCCGTGATGTTTTTCTCACTCCTACTAGTGAATGTAATGTAACACACACCCATACAATGCGCACCACCCCGTGATGTTTTTCTCACTCCTACTAGTGAATGTAATGTAACACACACCCATACAATGGGCACCACCCAGTGATGTTTTTCTCACTCCTAGTAGTGAATGTAATGTAACACACACCCATACAATGCGCACAACCCCGTGATGTTTTTCTCACTCCTACTAGTGAATGTAATGTAACACACACCCATACAATTCGCACCACCCCGTGATGTTTTTCTCACTCCCACTAGTGAATGTAATGTAACACACACCCATACAATGCGCACCACCCCGTGATGTTTTTCTCACTCCTACTAGTGAATGTAATGTAACACACACCCATACAATGCGCACCACCCGGTGATGTTTTTCTCACTCCTACTAGTGAATGTAATGTAACACACACCCATACAATGCGCACCACCCCGTGATGTTTTTCTCACTCCTACTAGTGAACGTAATGTAACACACACCCATACAATGCGCACCACCCCGTGATGTTTTTCTCACTCCTACTAGTGAACGTAATGTAACACACACCCATACAATGCGCACCACCCCGTGATGTTTTTCTCACTCCTCCTAGTGAACGTAATGTAACACACACCCATACAATGCGCACCACCCCGTGATGTTTTTCTCACTCCTACTAGTGAATGTAATGTAACACACACCCATGAAATGCGCACCACCCCGTGAGGTTTTTCTCACTCCTACTAGTGAATGTAATGTAACACACACCCATACAATGCGCACCACCCCGTGATGTTTTTCTCACTCCTAGTAGTGAATGTAATGTAACACACACCCATACAATGCGCACCACCCGGTGATGTTTTTCTCACTCCTACTAGTGAATGTAATGTAACACACACCCATACAATTCGCACCACCCCGTGATGTTTTTCTCACTCCCACTAGTGAATGTAATGTAACACACACCCATACAATGCGCACCACCCCGTGATGTTTTTCTCACTCCTACTAGTGAATGTAATGTAACACACACCCATACAATGCGCACCACCCCGTGATGTTTTTCTCACTCCTACTAGTGAATGTAACGTAACACACACCCATACAATGCGCACCACCCCGTGATGTTTTTCTCACTCCTACTAGTGAATGTAATGTAACACACACCCATACAATGCGCACCACCCCGTGATGTTTTTCTCACTCCTACTAGTGAATGTAACGTAACACACACCCATACAATGCGCACCACCCCGTGATGTTTTTCTCACTCCTACTAGTGAATGTAATGTAACACACACCCATACAATGCGCACAACCCCGTGATGTTTTTCTCACTCCTCCTAGTGAACGTAATGTAACACACACCCATACAATGCGCACCACCCCGTGATGTTTTTCTCACTCCTCCTAGTGAACGTAATGTAACACACACCCATACAATGCGCACCACCCCGTGATGTTTTTCTCACTCCTACTAGTGAATGTAATGTAACACACACCCATACAATGCGCACCACCCCGTGATGTTTTTCTCACTCCTACTAGTGAATGTAATGTAACACACACCCATACAATGGGCACCACCCAGTGATGTTTTTCTCACTCCTAGTAGTGAATGTAATGTAACACACACCCATACAATGCGCACCACCCCGTGATGTTTTTCTCAGTCCTACTAGTGAATGTAATGTAACACACACCCATACAATTCGCACCACCCCGTGATGTTTTTCTCACTCCCACTAGTGAATGTAATGTAACACACACCCATACAATGCGCACCACCCCGTGATGTTTTTCTCACTCCTACTAGTGAATGTAATGTAACACACACCCATACAATGCGCACCACCCCGTGATGTTTTTCTCACTCCTACTAGTGAATGTAACGTAACACACACCCATACAATGCGCACCACCCCGTGATGTTTTTCTCACTCCTACTAGTGAATGTAATGTAACACACACCCATACAATGCGCACCACCCCGTGATGTTTTTCTCACTCCTACTAGTGAATGTAACGTAACACACACCCATACAATGCGCACCACCCCGTGATGTTTTTCTCACTCCTACTAGTGAATGTAATGTAACACACACCCATACAATGCGCACCACCCCGTGATGTTTTTCTCACTCCTACTAGTGAATGTAATGTAACACACACCCATACAATGCGCACCACCCCGTGATGTTTTTCTCACTCCTACTAGTGAATCTAATGTAACACACACCCATACAAAGCGCACCACCCCGTGATGTTTTTCTCACTCTTACTAGTGAATCTGATGTAACACACACCCATACAATGCGCACCACCCTGTGATGTTTTTTTCACTCCTGCTAGTGAATGTAATGTAACACACACCCATACAATGCGCACCACCCCGTGATGTTTTTCTCACTCCTACTAGTGAATGTAATGTAACACACACCCATACAATGCGCACCACCCCGTGATGTTTTTCTCACTCCTACTAGTGAATGTAACGTAACACACACCCATACAATGCGCACCACCCCGTGATGTTTTTCTCACTCCTACTAGTGAATGTAACGTAACACACACCCATACAATGCGCACCACCCCGTGATGTTTTTCTCACTCCTACTAGTGAATGCAACGTAACACACACCCATACAATGCGCACCACCCGGTGATGTTTTTCTCACTCCTACTAGTGAATGTAATGTAACACACACCCATAAAATGCGCACCACCCCGTGATGTTTTTCTCACTCCTACTAGTGAATGTAATGTAACACACACCCATACAATGCGCACCACCCCGTGATGTTTTTCTCACTCCTACTAGTGAATCTAATGTAACACACACCCATACAATGCGCACCACCCCGTGATGTTTTTCTCACTCCTATTAGTGAATCTAATGTAACACACACCCATACAATGCGCACCACACCGTGATGTTTTTCTCACTCCTACACGTGAATCTAATGTAACACACACCCATACAATGCGCACCACCCCGTGATGTTTTTCTCACTCCTACTAGTGAATGTAATGTAACGCACACCCATACAATGCGCACCACCCCGTGATGTTTTTCTCACTCCTACTAGTGAATGTAATGTCACACACACCCATACAATGCGCACCACCCCGTGATGTTTTTCTCACTCCTACTAGTGAATGTAGTGTAACACACACCCATACAATGCGCACCACCCCGTGATATTTTTCTCACTCCTACTAGTGAATGTAATGTAACACACACCCATACAATGCGCACCACCCCGTGATGTTTTTCTCACTCCTACTAGTGAATGTAATGTAACACACACCCATACAATGCGCACCACCCCGTGATGTTTTTCTCACTCCTACTAGTGAATGTAATGTAACACACACCCATACAATGCACACAACCCCGTGATGTTTTTCTCACTCCTACTAGTGAATGTAATGTAACACACACCCATACAATGCGCACCACCCCGTGATGTTTTTCTCACTGCTACTAGTGAATCTAATGTAACACACACCCATACAATGCGCACCACCCCGTGATGTTTTTCTCGCTCCTACTAGTGAATCTAATGTAACACACACCCATACAATGCGCACCACCCCGTGATGTTTTTCTCACTCCTACTAGTGAATCTAATGTAACACACACCCATACAATGCGCACCACCCCGTGATGTTTTTCTCACTCCTACACGTGAATCTAATGTAACACACACCCATACAATGCGCACCACCCCGTGATGTTTTTCTCACTCCTACTAGTGAATGTAATGTAACACACACCCATACAATGCGCACCACCCCGTGATGTTTTTCTCACTCCTCCTAGTGAACGTAATGTAACACACACCCATACAATGCGCACCACCCCGTGATGTTTTTCTCACTCCTACTAGTGAATGTAATGTAACACACACCCATACAATGCGCACCACCCCGTGATGTTTTTCTCACTCCTACTAGTGAATGTAATGTAACACACACCCATACAATGGGCACCACCCAGTGATGTTTTTCTCACTCCTAGTAGTGAATGTAATGTAACACACACCCATACAATGCGCACAACCCCGTGATGTTTTTCTCACTCCTACTAGTGAATGTAATGTAACACACACCCATACAATTCGCACCACCCCGTGATGTTTTTCTCACTCCCACTAGTGAATGTAATGTAACACACACCCATACAATGCGCACCACCCCGTGATGTTTTTCTCACTCCTACTAGTGAATGTAATGTAACACACACCCATACAATGCGCACCACCCGGTGATGTTTTTCTCACTCCTACTAGTGAATGTAATGTAACACACACCCATACAATGCGCACCACCCCGTGATGTTTTTCTCACTCCTACTAGTGAACGTAATGTAACACACACCCATACAATGCGCACCACCCCGTGATGTTTTTCTCACTCCTACTAGTGAACGTAATGTAACACACACCCATACAATGCGCACCACCCCGTGATGTTTTTCTCACTCCTCCTAGTGAACGTAATGTAACACACACCCATACAATGCGCACCACCCCGTGATGTTTTTCTCACTCCTACTAGTGAATGTAATGTAACACACACCTATGAAATGCGCACCACCCCGTGAGGTTTTTCTCACTCCTACTAGTGAATGTAATGTAACACACACCCATACAATGCGCACCACCCCGTGATGTTTTTCTCACTCCTAGTAGTGAATGTAATGTAACACACACCCATACAATGCGCACCACCCGGTGATGTTTTTCTCACTCCTACTAGTGAATGTAATGTAACACACACCCATACAATTCGCACCACCCCGTGATGTTTTTCTCACTCCCACTAGTGAATGTAATGTAACACACACCCATACAATGCGCACCACCCCGTGATGTTTTTCTCACTCCTACTAGTGAATGTAATGTAACACACACCCATACAATGCGCACCACCCCGTGATGTTTTTCTCACTCCTACTAGTGAATGTAACGTAACACACACCCATACAATGCGCACCACCCCGTGATGTTTTTCTCACTCCTACTAGTGAATGTAATGTAACACACACCCATACAATGCGCACCACCCCGTGATGTTTTTCTCACTCCTACTAGTGAATGTAACGTAACACACACCCATACAATGCGCACCACCCCGTGATGTTTTTCTCACTCCTACTAGTGAATGTAATGTAACACACACCCATACAATGCGCACAACCCCGTGATGTTTTTCTCACTCCTCCTAGTGAACGTAATGTAACACACACCCATACAATGCGCACCACCCCGTGATGTTTTTCTCACTCCTCCTAGTGAACGTAATGTAACACACACCCATACAATGCGCACCACCCCGTGATGTTTTTCTCACTCCTACTAGTGAATGTAATGTAACACACACCCATACAATGCGCACCACCCCGTGATGTTTTTCTCACTCCTACTAGTGAATGTAATGTAACACACACCCATACAATGGGCACCACCCAGTGATGTTTTTCTCACTCCTAGTAGTGAATGTAATGTAACACACACCCATACAATGCGCACCACCCCGTGATGTTTTTCTCACTCCTACTAGTGAATGTAATGTAACACACACCCATACAATTCGCACCACCCCGTGATGTTTTTCTCACTCCCACTAGTGAATGTAATGTAACACACACCCATACAATGCGCACCACCCCGTGATGTTTTTCTCACTCCTACTAGTGAATGTAATGTAACACACACCCATACAATGCGCACCACCCCGTGATGTTTTTCTCACTCCTACTAGTGAATGTAACGTAACACACACCCATACAATGCGCACCACCCCGTGATGTTTTTCTCACTCCTACTAGTGAATGTAATGTAACACACACCCATACAATGCGCACCACCCCGTGATGTTTTTCTCACTCCTACTAGTGAATGTAACGTAACACACACCCATACAATGCGCACCACCCCGTGATGTTTTTCTCACTCCTACTAGTGAATGTAATGTAACACACACCCATACAATGCGCACCACCCCGTGATGTTTTTCTCACTCCTACTAGTGAATGTAATGTAACACACACCCATACAATGCGCACCACCCCGTGATGTTTTTCTCACTCCTACTAGTGAATCTAATGTAACACACACCCATACAAAGCGCACCACCCCGTGATGTTTTTCTAACTCTTACTAGTGAATCTGATGTAACACACACCCATACAATGCGCACCACCCTGTGATGTTTTTTTCACTCCTGCTAGTGAATGTAATGTAACACACACCCATACAATGCGCACCACCCCGTGATGTTTTTCTCACTCCTACTAGTGAATGTAATGTAACACACACCCATACAATGCGCACCACCCCGTGATGTTTTTCTCACTCCTACTAGTGAATGTAACGTAACACACACCCATACAATGCGCACCACCCCGTGATGTTTTTCTCACTCCTACTAGTGAATGTAACGTAACACACACCCATACAATGCGCACCACCCCGTGATGTTTTTCTCACTCCTACTAGTGAATGCAACGTAACACACACCCATACAATGCGCACCACCCGGTGATGTTTTTCTCACTCCTACTAGTGAATGTAATGTAACACACACCCATAAAATGCGCACCACCCCGTGATGTTTTTCTCACTCCTACTAGTGAATGTAATGTAACACACACCCATACAATGCGCACCACCCCGTGATGTTTTTCTCACTCCTACTAGTGAATCTAATGTAACACACACCCATACAATGCGCACCACCCCGTGATGTTTTTCTCACTCCTATTAGTGAATCTAATGTAACACACACCCATACAATGCGCACCACACCGTGATGTTTTTCTCACTCCTACACGTGAATGTAATGTAACACACACCCATACAATGCGCACCACCCCGTGATGTTTTTCTCACTCCTACTAGTGAATGTAATGTAACGCACACCCATACAATGCGCACCACCCCGTGATGTTTTTCTCACTCCTACTAGTGAATGTAATGTCACACACACCCATACAATGCGCACCACCCCGTGATGTTTTTCTCACTCCTACTAGTGAATGTAGTGTAACACACACCCATACAATGCGCACCACCCCGTGATGTTTTTCTCACTCCTACTAGTGAATGTAATGTAACACACACCCATACAATGCGCACCACCCCGTGATGTTTTTCTCACTCCTACTAGTGAATGTAATGTAACACACACCCATACAATGCGCACCACCCCGTGATGTTTTTCTCACTCCTACTAGTGAATGTAATGTAACACACACCCATACAATGCACACAACCCCGTGATGTTTTTCTCACTCCTACTAGTGAATGTAATGTAACACACACCCATACAATGCGCACCACCCCGTGATGTTTTTCTCACTCCTACTAGTGAATCTAATGTAACACACACCCATACAATGCGCACCACCCCGTGATGTTTTTCTCGCTCCTACTAGTGAATCTAATGTAACACACACCCATACAATGCGCACCACCCCGTGATGTTTTTCTCACTCCTACTAGTGAATCTAATGTAACACACACCCATACAATGCGCACCACCCCGTGATGTTTTTCTCACTCCTACACGTGAATCTAATGTAACACACACCCATACAATGCGCACCACCCCGTGATGTTTTTCTCACTCCTACACGTGAATCTAATGTAACACACACCCATACAATGCGCACCACCCCGTGATGTTTTTCTCACTCCTACTAGTGAATGTAATGTAACACACACCCATACAATGCGCACCACCCCGTGATGTTTTTCTCACTCCTCCTAGTGAACGTAATGTAACACACACCCATACAATGCGCACCACCCCGTGATGTTTTTCTCACTCCTACTAGTGAATGTAATGTAACACACACCCATACAATGCGCACCACCCCGTGATGTTTTTCTCACTCCTACTAGTGAATGTAATGTAACACACACCCATACAATGGGCACCACCCAGTGATGTTTTTCTCACTCCTAGTAGTGAATGTAATGTAACACACACCCATACAATGCGCACAACCCCGTGATGTTTTTCTCACTCCTACTAGTGAATGTAATGTAACACACACCCATACAATTCGCACCACCCCGTGATGTTTTTCTCACTCCCACTAGTGAATGTAATGTAACACACACCCATACAATGCGCACCACCCCGTGATGTTTTTCTCACTCCTACTAGTGAATGTAATGTAACACACACCCATACAATGCGCACCACCCGGTGATGTTTTTCTCACTCCTACTAGTGAATGTAATGTAACACACACCCATACAATGCGCACCACCCCGTGATGTTTTTCTCACTCCTACTAGTGAACGTAATGTAACACACACCCATACAATGCGCACCACCCCGTGATGTTTTTCTCACTCCTACTAGTGAACGTAATGTAACACACACCCATACAATGCGCACCACCCCGTGATGTTTTTCTCACTCCTCCTAGTGAACGTAATGTAACACACACCCATACAATGCGCACCACCCCGTGATGTTTTTCTCACTCCTACTAGTGAATGTAATGTAACACACACCTATGAAATGCGCACCACCCCGTGAGGTTTTTCTCACTCCTACTAGTGAATGTAATGTAACACACACCCATACAATGCGCACCACCCCGTGATGTTTTTCTCACTCCTAGTAGTGAATGTAATGTAACACACACCCATACAATGCGCACCACCCGGTGATGTTTTTCTCACTCCTACTAGTGAATGTAATGTAACACACACCCATACAATTCGCACCACCCCGTGATGTTTTTCTCACTCCCACTAGTGAATGTAATGTAACACACACCCATACAATGCGCACCACCCCGTGATGTTTTTCTCACTCCTACTAGTGAATGTAATGTAACACACACCCATACAATGCGCACCACCCCGTGATGTTTTTCTCACTCCTACTAGTGAATGTAACGTAACACACACCCATACAATGCGCACCACCCCGTGATGTTTTTCTCACTCCTACTAGTGAATGTAATGTAACACACACCCATACAATGCGCACCACCCCGTGATGTTTTTCTCACTCCTACTAGTGAATGTAACGTAACACACACCCATACAATGCGCACCACCCCGTGATGTTTTTCTCACTCCTACTAGTGAATGTAATGTAACACACACCCATACAATGCGCACAACCCCGTGATGTTTTTCTCACTCCTCCTAGTGAACGTAATGTAACACACACCCATACAATGCGCACCACCCCGTGATGTTTTTCTCACTCCTCCTAGTGAACGTAATGTAACACACACCCATACAATGCGCACCACCCCGTGATGTTTTTCTCACTCCTACTAGTGAATGTAATGTAACACACACCCATACAATGCGCACCACCCCGTGATGTTTTTCTCACTCCTACTAGTGAATGTAATGTAACACACACCCATACAATGGGCACCACCCAGTGATGTTTTTCTCACTCCTAGTAGTGAATGTAATGTAACACACACCCATACAATGCGCACCACCCCGTGATGTTTTTCTCACTCCTACTAGTGAATGTAATGTAACACACACCCATACAATTCGCACCACCCCGTGATGTTTTTCTCACTCCCACTAGTGAATGTAATGTAACACACACCCATACAATGCGCACCACCCCGTGATGTTTTTCTCACTCCTACTAGTGAATGTAATGTAACACACACCCATACAATGCGCACCACCCCGTGATGTTTTTCTCACTCCTACTAGTGAATGTAACGTAACACACACCCATACAATGCGCACCACCCCGTGATGTTTTTCTCACTCCTACTAGTGAATGTAATGTAACACACACCCATACAATGCGCACCACCCCGTGATGTTTTTCTCACTCCTACTAGTGAATGTAACGTAACACACACCCATACAATGCGCACCACCCCGTGATGTTTTTCTCACTCCTACTAGTGAATGTAATGTAACACACACCCATACAATGCGCACCACCCCGTGATGTTTTTCTCACTCCTACTAGTGAATGTAATGTAACACACACCCATACAATGCGCACCACCCCGTGATGTTTTTCTCACTCCTACTAGTGAATCTAATGTAACACACACCCATACAAAGCGCACCACCCCGTGATGTTTTTCTAACTCTTACTAGTGAATCTGATGTAACACACACCCATACAATGCGCACCACCCTGTGATGTTTTTTTCACTCCTGCTAGTGAATGTAATGTAACACACACCCATACAATGCGCACCACCCCGTGATGTTTTTCTCACTCCTACTAGTGAATGTAATGTAACACACACCCATACAATGCGCACCACCCCGTGATGTTTTTCTCACTCCTACTAGTGAATGTAACGTAACACACACCCATACAATGCGCACCACCCCGTGATGTTTTTCTCACTCCTACTAGTGAATGTAACGTAACACACACCCATACAATGCGCACCACCCCGTGATGTTTTTCTCACTCCTACTAGTGAATGCAACGTAACACACACCCATACAATGCGCACCACCCGGTGATGTTTTTCTCACTCCTACTAGTGAATGTAATGTAACACACACCCATAAAATGCGCACCACCCCGTGATGTTTTTCTCACTCCTACTAGTGAATGTAATGTAACACACACCCATACAATGCGCACCACCCCGTGATGTTTTTCTCACTCCTACTAGTGAATCTAATGTAACACACACCCATACAATGCGCACCACCCCGTGATGTTTTTCTCACTCCTATTAGTGAATCTAATGTAACACACACCCATACAATGCGCACCACACCGTGATGTTTTTCTCACTCCTACACGTGAATCTAATGTAACACACACCCATACAATGCGCACCACCCCGTGATGTTTTTCTCACTCCTACTAGTGAATGTAATGTAACGCACACCCATACAATGCGCACCACCCCGTGATGTTTTTCTCACTCCTACTAGTGAATGTAATGTCACACACACCCATACAATGCGCACCACCCCGTGATGTTTTTCTCACTCCTACTAGTGAATGTAGTGTAACACACACCCATACAATGCGCACCACCCCGTGATGTTTTTCTCACTCCTACTAGTGAATGTAATGTAACACACACCCATACAATGCGCACCACCCCGTGATGTTTTTCTCACTCCTACTAGTGAATGTAATGTAACACACACCCATACAATGCGCACCACCCCGTGATGTTTTTCTCACTCCTACTAGTGAATGTAATGTAACACACACCCATACAATGCACACAACCCCGTGATGTTTTTCTCACTCCTACTAGTGAATGTAATGTAACACACACCCATACAATGCGCACCACCCCGTGATGTTTTTCTCACTCCTACTAGTGAATCTAATGTAACACACACCCATACAATGCGCACCACCCCGTGATGTTTTTCTCGCTCCTACTAGTGAATCTAATGTAACACACACCCATACAATGCGCACCACCCCGTGATGTTTTTCTCACTCCTACTAGTGAATCTAATGTAACACACACCCATACAATGCGCACCACCCCGTGATGTTTTTCTCACTCCTACACGTGAATCTAATGTAACACACACCCATACAATGCGCACCACCCCGTGATGTTTTTCTCACTCCTACACGTGAATCTAATGTAACACACACCCATACAATGCGCACCACCCCGTGATGTTTTTCTCACTCCTACTAGTGAATGTAATGTAACACACACCCATACAATGCGCACCACCCCGTGATGTTTTTCTCACTCCTACTAGTGAATGTAATGTAACACACACCCATACAATGCGCACCACCCCGTGATGTTTTTCTCACTCCTACTAGTGAATGTAACGTAACACACACCCATACAATGCGCACCACCCCATGATGTTTTTCTCACTCCTACTAGTGAATGTAATGTAACACACACCCATACAATGCGCACCACCCCGTGATGTTTTTCTCACTCCTACTAGTGAATGTAACGTAACACACACCCATACAATGCGCACCACCCCGTGATGTTTTTCTCACTCCTACTAGTGAATGTAATGTAACACACAACCATACAATGCGCACCACCCCGTGATGTTTTTCTCACTCCTACTAGTGAATGTAATGTAACACACACCCATACAATGCGCACCACCCCGTGATGTTTTTCTCACTCCTACTAGTGAATCTAATGTAACACACACCCATACAAAGCGCACCACCCCGTGATGTTTTTCACACTCTTACTAGTGAATCTGATGTAACACACACCCATACAATGCGCACCACCCTGTGATGTGTTTTTCACTCCTGCTAGTGAATGTAATGTAACACACACCCATACAATGCGCACCACCCCGTGATGTTTTTCTCACTCCTACTAGTGAATGTAATGTAACACACACCCATACAATGCGCACCACCACGTGATGTTTTTCTCACTCCTACTAGTGAATGTAATGTAACACACACCCATACAATGCGCACCACCCCGTGATGTTTTTCTCACTCCTACTAGTGAATGTAATGTAACACACACCCATACAATGCGCACCACCCCGTGATGTTTTTGTCACTCCTACTAGTGAATGTAATGTAACACACACCCATACAATGCGCACCACCCCGTGATGCTTTTCTCACTCCTACTAGTGAATCTAATGTAACACACACCCATACAATGCGCACCACCCCGTGATGTTTTTCTCACTCCTACTAATGAATCTAATGTAACACACACCCATACAATGCGCACCACCCCGTGATGTTTTTCTCACTCCTACTAGTGAATGTAATGTAACACACACCCATACAATGCGCACCACCCCGTGATGTTTTTCTCACTCCTACTAGTGAATGTAAAGTAACACACACCCATACAATGCGCACCACCCCGTGCTGTTTTTCTCACTCCTACTAGTGAATCTAATGTAACACACACCCATACAATGCGCACCACCCCGTGATGTTTTTCTCACTCCTACTAGTGAATGTAATGTAACACACACCCATACAATGCGCACCACCCCGTGATGTTTTTCTCACTCCTACTAGTGAACGTAATGTAACACACACCCATACAATGCGCACCACCCCGTGATGTTTTTCTCACTCCTACTAGTGAACGTAATGTAACACACACCCATACAATGCGCACCACCCCGTGATGTTTTTCTCACTCCTCCTAGTGAACGTAATGTAACACACACCCATACAATGCGCACCACCCCGTGATGTTTTTCTCACTCCTACTAGTGAATGTAATGTAACACACACCCATGAAATGCGCACCACCCCGTGAGGTTTTTCTCACTCCTACTAGTGAATGTAATGTAACACACACCCATACAATGCGCACCACCCCGTGATGTTTTTCTCACTCCTAGTAGTGAATGTAATGTAACACACACCCATACAATGCGCACCACCCGGTGATGTTTTTCTCACTCCTACTAGTGAATGTAATGTAACACACACCCATACAATTCGCACCACCCCGTGATGTTTTTCTCACTCCCACTAGTGAATGTAATGTAACACACACCCATACAATGCGCACCACCCCGTGATGTTTTTCTCACTCCTACTAGTGAATGTAATGTAACACACACCCATACAATGCGCACCACCCCGTGATGTTTTTCTCACTCCTACTAGTGAATGTAACGTAACACACACCCATACAATGCGCACCACCCCGTGATGTTTTTCTCACTCCTACTAGTGAATGTAATGTAACACACACCCATACAATGCGCACCACCCCGTGATGTTTTTCTCACTCCTACTAGTGAATGTAACGTAACACACACCCATACAATGCGCACCACCCCGTGATGTTTTTCTCACTCCTACTAGTGAATGTAATGTAACACACACCCATACAATGCGCACAACCCCGTGATGTTTTTCTCACTCCTCCTAGTGAACGTAATGTAACACACACCCATACAATGCGCACCACCCCGTGATGTTTTTCTCACTCCTCCTAGTGAACGTAATGTAACACACACCCATACAATGCGCACCACCCCGTGATGTTTTTCTCACTCCTACTAGTGAATGTAATGTAACACACACCCATACAATGCGCACCACCCCGTGATGTTTTTCTCACTCCTACTAGTGAATGTAATGTAACACACACCCATACAATGGGCACCACCCAGTGATGTTTTTCTCACTCCTAGTAGTGAATGTAATGTAACACACACCCATACAATGCGCACAACCCCGTGATGTTTTTCTCACTCCTACTAGTGAATGTAATGTAACACACACCCATACAATTCACACCACCCCGTGATGTTTTTCTCACTCCCACTAGTGAATGTAATGTAACACACACCCATACAATGCGCACCACCCCGTGATGTTTTTCTCACTCCTACTAGTGAATGTAATGTAACACACACCAATACAATGCGCACCACCCGGTGATGTTTTTCTCACTCCTACTAGTGAATGTAATGTAACACACACCCATACAATGCGCACCACCCCGTGATGTTTTTCTCACTCCTACTAGTGAACGTAATGTAACACACACCCATACAATGCGCACCACCCCGTGATGTTTTTCTCACTCCTACTAGTGAACGTAATGTAACACACACCCATACAATGCGCACCACCCCGTGATGTTTTTCTCACTCCTCCTAGTGAACGTAATGTAACACACACCCATACAATGCGCACCACCCCGTGATGTTTTTCTCACTCCTACTAGTGAATGTAATGTAACACACACCCATGAAATGCGCACAACCCCGTGAGGTTTTTCTCACTCCTACTAGTGAATGTAATGTAACACACACCCATACAATGCGCACCACCCCGTGATGTTTTTCTCACTCCTAGTAGTGAATGTAATGTAACACACACCCATACAATGCGCACCACCCGGTGATGTTTTTCTCACTCCTACTAGTGAATGTAATGTAACACACACCCATACAATTCGCACCACCCCGTGATGTTTTTCTCACTCCCACTAGTGAATGTAATGTAACACACACCCATACAATGCGCACCAC
Source organism: Cavia porcellus (assembly GCF_034190915.1). Classification (NCBI taxonomy): domain Eukaryota; kingdom Metazoa; phylum Chordata; class Mammalia; order Rodentia; family Caviidae; genus Cavia; species Cavia porcellus. The sequence continues at coordinate 31,352 of NW_026947705.1, read as the reverse complement.
CCCGTGATGTTTTTCTCACTCCTACTAGTGAATGTAATGTAACACACACCCATACAATGCGCACCACCCCGTGATGTTTTTCTCACTCCTACTAGTGAATGTAACGTAACACACACCCATACAATGCGCACCACCCCGTGATGTTTTTCTCACTCCTACTAGTGAATGTAATGTAACACACACCCATACAATGCGCACCACCCCGTGATGTTTTTCTCACTCCTACTAGTGAATGTAACGTAACACACACCCATACAATGCGCACCACCCCGTGATGTTTTTCTCACTCCTACTAGTGAATGTAATGTAACACCCACCCATACAATGCGCACAACCCCGTGATGTTTTTCTCACTCCTCCTAGTGAACGTAATGTAACACACACCCATACAATGCGCACCACCCCGTGATGTTTTTCTCACTCCTCCTAGTGAACGTAATGTAACACACACCCATACAATGCGCACCACCCCGTGATGTTTTTCTCACTCCTACTAGTGAATGTAATGTAACACACACCCATACAATGCGCACCACCCCGTGATGTTTTTCTCACTCCTACTAGTGAATGTAATGTAACACACACCCATACAATGGGCACCACCCAGTGATGTTTTTCTCACTCCTAGTAGTGAATGTAATGTAACACACACCCATACAATGCGCACCACCCCGTGATGTTTTTCTCACTCCTACTAGTGAATGTAATGTAACACACACCCATACAATGCGCACCACCCCGTGATGTTTTTCTCACTCCTACTAGTGAATGTAATGTAACACACACCCATACAATGCGCACCACCCCGTGATGTTTTTCTCACTCCTACTAGTGAATCTAATGTAACACACACCCATACAAAGCGCACCACCCCGTGATGTTTTTCTCACTCTTACTAGTGAATCTGATGTAACACACACCCATACAATGCGCACCACCCTGTGATGTTTTTTTCACTCCTGCTAGTGAATGTAATGTAACACACACCCATACAATGCGCACCACCCCGTTATGTTTTTCTCACTCCTACTAGTGAATGTAATGTAACACACACCCATACAATGCGCACCACCACGTGATGTTTTTCTCACTCCTACTAGTGAATGTAATGTAACACACACCCATACAATGCGCACCACCCCGTGATTTTTTTCTCACTCCTACTAGTGAATGTAATGTAACACACACCCATACAATGCGCACCACCCCGTGATGTTTTGTCACTCCTACTAGTGAATGTAATGTAACACACACCCATACAATGCGCACCACCCCGTGATGCTTTTCTCACTCCTACTAGTGAATCTAATGTAACACACACCCATACAATGCGCACCACCCCGTGATGTTTTTCTCACTCCTACTAGTGAATCTAATGTAACAAACACCCATACAATGCGCACCACCCCGTGATGTTTTTCTCACTCCTACTAGTGAATGTAATGTAACACACACCCATACAATGCGCACCACCCCGTGATGTTTTTCTCACTCCTACTAGTGAATGTAAAGTAACACACACCCATACAATGCGCACCACCCCGTGATGTTTTTCTCACTCCTACTAGTGAATGTAATGTAACACACACCCATACAATGCGCACCACCCCGTGATGTTTTTCTCACTCCTACTAGTGAATGTAATGTAACACACACCCATACAATGCGCACCACCACGTGATGTTTTTCTCACTCCTACTTGTGAACGTAATGTCACACACACCCATACAATGCGCACAACCCCGTGATGTTTTTCTCACTCCTACTAGTGAACGTAATGTAACACACACCCATACAATGCGCACCACCCCGTGATGTTTTTCTCACTCCTCCTAGTGAACGTAATGTAACACACACCCATACAATGCGCACCACCCCGTGATGTTTTTCTCACTCCTACTAGTGAATGTAATGTAACACACACCCATGAAATGCGCACCACCCCGTGAGGTTTTTCTCACTCCTACTAGTGAATGTAATGTAACACACACCCATACAATGCGCACCACCCCGTGATGTTTTTCTCACTCCTACTAGTGTATGTAATGTAACACACAGCCATACAATGCGCACCACCCCGTGATGTTTTTCTCACCCTTCTAGTGAATGTAATGTAAGACACACCCATGAAATGTGCACCACCCCGTGATGTTTTTCTCACCCTTCTAGTGAATGTAATGTAACACACACCCATAAAATGCGCACCACCCCGTGATGTTTTTCTCACTCCTACTAGTGAATGTAATGTAACACACACCCATACAATGCGCACCACCCCGTGATGTTTTTCTCACTCCTACTAGTGAATGTAATGTAACACACACCCATACAATGCGCACCACCCCGTGATGTTTTTCTCACTCCTACTAGTGAATCTAATGTAACACACACCCATACAAAGCGCACCACCCCATGATGTTTTTCTCACTCCTACTAGTGAATCTGATGTAACACACACCCATACAATGCGCACCACCCCGTGATGTTTTTCTCACTCCTACTAGGGAATGTAATGTAACACACACCCATACAATGCGCACCACCCCGTGATGTTTTTCTCACTCCTACTAGTGAATGTAATGTAACACACACCCATACAATGCGCACCACCCCGTGATGTTTTTCTCCCTCCTACGAGTGAATCTAATGTAACACACACCCATACAATGCGCACCACCCCGTGATGTTTTTCTCACTCCTACACGTGAATCTAATGTAACACACACCCATACAATGCGCACCACCCTCTGATGTTTTTCTCACTCCTACTAGTGAATGTAATGTAACACACACCCATACAATGCGCACCACCCCGTGATGTTTTTCTCACTCCTACTAGTGAATGTAATGTAACACACACCCATACAATGCGCACCACCCCGTGATGTTTTTCTCACTCCTACTAGTGAATGCAATGTAACACACATCCATACAATGCGCACCACCCGGTGATGTTTTTCTCACTCCTACTAGTGAATGTAATGTAACACACACCCATACAATGCGCACCACCCCGTGATGTTTTTCTCACCCTTCTAGTGAATGTAATGTAACACACACCCATGAAATGCGCACCACCCCGTGATGTTTTTCTCACTCCTACTAGTGAATGTAATGTAACACACACCCATACAATGCGCACCACCCCGTGATGTTTTTCTCACACCTACTAGTGAATGTAATGTAACACACACCCATACAATGCGCACCACCCCGTGATGTTTTTCTCACTCCTACTAGTGAATGTAACGTAACACACACCCATACAATGCGCACCACCCCGTGATGTTTTTCTCACTCCTACTAGTGAATGTAATGTAACACACACCCATACAATGCGCACCACCCCGTGATGTTTTTCTCACTCCTACTAGTGAATGCAATGTAACACACACCCATACAATGCGCACCACCCGGTGATGTTTTTCTCACTCCTACTAGTGAATGTAATGTAACACACACCCATACAATGCGCACCACCCCGTGATGTTTTTCTCACCCTTCTAGTGAATGTAATGTAATACACACCCATGAAATGCGCACCACCCCGTGATGTTTTTCTCACTCCTACTAGTGAATGTAATGTAACACACACCCATACAATGCACACCACCCCGTGGTGTTTTTCTCACTCGTACTAGTGAATGTAATGTAACACACACCCATACAATGCGCACCACCCCGTGATGTTTTTCTCACTCCTACTAGTGAATGTAATGTAACACACACCCATACAATGCGCACCACCCCGTGATGTTTTTCTCACTCCTACTAGTGAATGTAATGTAACACACACCCATACAATGCGCACCACCCCGTGATGTTTTTCTCCCTCCTACGAGTGAATCTAATGTAACACACACCCATACAATGCGCACCACCACGTGATGTTTTTCTCACTCCTACACGTGAATCTAATGTAACACACACCAATACAATGCGCACCACCCTCTGATGTTTTTCTCACTCCTACTAGTGAATATAATGTAACACACACCCATACAATGCGCACCACCCCGTGATGTTTTTCTCACTCCTACTAGTGAATGTAATGTAACACACACCCATACAATGCGCACCACCCCGTGATGTTTTTCTCACTCCTACTAGTGAATGCAATGTAACACACACCCATACAATGCGCACCACCCGGTGATGTTTTTCTCACTCCTACTAGTGAATGTAATGTAACACACACCCATACAATGCGCACCACCCCGTGATGTTTTTCTCACCCTTCTAGTGAATGTAATGTAAGACACACCCATGAAATGCGCACCACCACGTAATGTTTTTCTCACTCCTACTAGTGAATGTAATGTAACACACACCCATACAATGCGCACCACCCCGTGATGTTTTTCTCACTCCTACTAGTGAATGTAATGTAACACACACCCATACAATGCGCAACAACCCGTGATGTTTTTCTCACTCCTAGTAGTGAATGTAATGTAACACACACCCATACAATGCGCACCACCCCGTGATGTTTTTCTCACTCCTACTAGTGAATGCAATGTAACACACACCCATACAATGCGCACCACCCGGTGATGTTTTTCTCACTCCTACTAGTGAATGTAATGTAACACACACCCATACAATGCGCACCACCCCGTGATGTTTTTCTCACCCTTCTAGTGAATGTAATGTAACACACACCCATGAAATGCGCACCACCCCGTGATGTTTTTCTCACTCCTACTAGTGAATGTAATGTAACACTCACCCATACAATGCGCACCACCCCGTGATGTTTTTCTCACTCCTACTAGTGAATGTAATGTAACACACACCCATACAATGCGCACCACCCCGTGATGTTTTTCTCACTCCTACTAGTGAATGTAATGTAACACACTCCCATACAATGCGCACCACCCGGTGATGTTTTTCTCACTCCTACTAGTGAATGTAACGTAACACACACCCATACAATGCGCACCACCCCGTGATGTTTTTCTCACTCCTACTAGTGAATGTAATGTAACACACACCCATACAATGCGCACCACCCCGTGATGTTTTTCTCACTCCTACTAGTGAATCTGATGTAACACACACCCATACAATGCGCACCACCCCTGATGTTTTTCTCACTCCTACTAGTGAATGTAATGTAACACACACCCATACAATGCGCACCACCCCGTGATTTTTTTCTCACTCCTACTAGTGAATGTAATGTAACACATACCCATACAATGCGCACCACCCCGTGATGTTTTTCTCACTCCTACTAGTGAATGTAATGTAACAAACACCCATACAATGCGCACCACCCCGTGATGTTTTTCTCACTCGTACTAGTGAATGTAATGTAACACACACCCAGACAATGCGCACCACCCCTTGATGTTTTTCTCCCTCCTACTAGTGAATCTAATGTAACACACACCCATACAATGCGCACCACCACGTGATGTTTTTCTCATTCCTACACGTGAATCTAATGTAACACACACCCATACAATGCGCACCACCCCGTGATGTTTTTCAGAAACCTATCCTACATTGCCACTGCATTTTCCCTGACCTCCCCATGCTGACCACCCCGCGGTGCTTTTCTCCAGCCTACATTGCCACTCACTGCCTATCCTAATTCCGACCCTCCGATTCACACGACCCCGTGATGTTTTTCTCACTCCTACTAGTGAATGTAATGTAACACACACCCATACAATGCGCACCACCGCGTGATGTTTTTCTCACTCTTACTAGTGAATGTAATGTAACACACACCCATACAATGCGCACCACCACGTGATGTTTTTCTCACTCCTAATAGTGAATGTAATGTAACACACACCCATACAATGCGCACCTCCCCGTGATGTTTTTCTCACTCCTACTAGTGAATGTAACGTAACACACACCCATACAATGCGCACCACCCCGTGATGTTTTTCTCACTCCTACTAGTGAATGTAATGTAACACACACCCATACAATGCGCACCACCCCGTGATGTTTTTCTCCCTCCTACTAGTGAATCTAATGTAACACACACCCATACAATGCGCACCACCCCGTGATGTTTTTCTCACTCCTACTAGTGAAAGTAATGTAACACACACCCATCCAATGCGCACCACACCGTGATGGTTTTCTCACTCCTACTAGTGAATGTAATGTAACACACACCCATACAATGCGCACCACCCCGTGATGTTTTTCTCACTCCTACTAGTGAATGTAATGTAACACACACCCATACAATGCGCACCACCCCGTGATGTTTTTCTCACTCCTACTAGTGAATCTAATGTAACACACAATCATACAATGCGCACCACCGCGTGATGTTTTTCTCCCTCCTACGAGTGAATCTAATGTAACACACACCCATACAATGCGCACCACCACGTGATGTTTTTCTCACTCCTACACGTGAATCTAATGTAACACACACCCATACAATGCGCACCACCCTCTGATGTTTTTCTCACTCCTACTAGTGAATGTAATGTAACACACACCCATACAATGCGCACCACCCCGTGATGTTTTTCTCACTCCTACTAGTGAATGTAATGTAACACACACCCATACAATGCGCACCACCCCGTGATGTTTTTCTCACTCCTACTAGTGAATGCAATGTAACACACACCCATACAATGCGCACCACCCGGTGATGTTTTTCTCACTCCTACTAGTGAATGTAATGTAACACACACCCATACAATGCGCACCACCCCGTGATGTTTTTCTCACCCTTCTAGTGAATGTAATGTAAGACACACCCATGAAATGCGCACCACCACGTAATGTTTTTCTCACTCCTACTAGTGAATGTAATGTAACACACACCCATACAATGCGCACCACCCCGTGATGTTTTTCTCACTCCTACTAGTGAATGTAATGTAACACACACGCATACAATGCGCACCAACCCGTGATGTTTTTCTCACTCCTACTAGTGAATGTAATGTAACACACACCCATACAATGCGCACCACCCCGTGATGTTTTTCTCACTCCTACTAGTGAATGTAATGTAACACACACCCATACAATGCGCACCACCCCGTGATGTTTTTCTCACTCCTACTAGTGAATGCAATGTAACACACACCCATACAATGCGCACCACCCGGTGATGTTTTTCTCACTCCTACTAGTGAATGTAATGTAACACACACCCATACAATGCGCACCACCCCGTGATGTTTTTCTCACCCTTCTAGTGAATGTAATGTAACACACACCCATGAAATGCGCACCACCCCGTGATGTTTTTCTCACTCCTACTAGTGAATGTAATGTAACACACACCCATACAATGCGCACCACCCCGTGATGTTTTTCTCACTCCTACTAGTGAATGTAATGTAACACACACCCATACAATGCGCACCACCCCGTGATGTTTTTCTCACTCCTACTAGTGAATGTAATGTAACACACTCCCATACAATGCGCACCACCCGGTGATGTTTTTCTCACTCCTACTAGTGAATGTAATGTAACACACACCCATACAATGCGCACCACCCCGTGATGTTTTTCTCACTCCTACTAGTGAATGTAATGTAACACACACCCATACAATGCGCACCACCCCGTGATGTTTTTCTCACTCCTACTAGTGAATCTGATGTAACACACACCCATACAATGCGCACCACCCCTGATGTTTTTCTCACTCCTACTAGTGAATGTAATGTAACACATACCCATACAATGCGCACCACCCCGTGATGTTTTTCTCACTCCTACTAGTGAATCTAATGTAACACACACCCATACAATGCGCACCACCCCGTGATGTTTTTCTCACTCCTACTAGTGAATGTAACGTAACACACACCCATACAATGCGCACCACCCCGTGATGTTTTTCTCACTCCTACTAGTGAATGTAATGTAACACACACCCATACAATGCGCACCACCCCGTGATGTTTTTCTCACTCCTACTAGTGAATGTAATGTAACACACACCCATACAATGCGCACCACCCCGTGATGTTTTTCTCACTCCTACTAGTGAATCTAATGTAACACACACCCATACAAAGCGCACCACCCCGTGATGTTTTTCTCACTCTTACTAGTGAATCTGATGTAACACACACCCATACAATGCGCACCACCCTGTGATGTTTTTTTCACTCCTGCTAGTGAATGTAATGTAACACACACCCATACAATGCGCACCACCCCGTGATGTTTTTCTCACTCCTACTAGTGAATGTAATGTAACACACACCCATACAATGCGCACCACCACGTGATGTTTTTCTCACTCCTACTAGTGAATGTAATGTAACACACACCCATACAATGCGCACCACCCCGTGATTTTTTTCTCACTCCTACTAGTGAATGTAATGTAACACACACCCATACAATGCGCACCACCCCGTGATGTTTTGTCACTCCTACTAGTGAATGTAATGTAACACACACCCATACAATGCGCACCACCCCGTGATGCTTTTCTCACTCCTACTAGTGAATCTAATGTAACACACACCCATACAATGCGCACCACCCCGTGATGTTTTTCTCACTCCTACTAGTGAATCTAATGTAACAAACACCCATACAATGCGCACCACCCCGTGATGTTTTTCTCACTCCTACTAGTGAATGTAATGTAACACACACCCATACAATGCGCACCACCCCGTGATGTTTTTCTCACTCCTACTAGTGAATGTAAAGTAACACACACCCATACAATGCGCACCACCCCGTGATGTTTTTCTCACTCCTACTAGTGAATGTAATGTAACACACACCCATACAATGCGCACCACCCCGTGATGTTTTTCTCACTCCTACTAGTGAATGTAATGTAACACACACCCATACAATGCGCACCACCACGTGATGTTTTTCTCACTCCTACTAGTGAACGTAATGTAACACACACCCATACAATGCGCACAACCCCGTGATGTTTTTCTCACTCCTACTAGTGAACGTAATGTAACACACACCCATACAATGCGCACCACCCCGTGATGTTTTTCTCACTCCTCCTAGTGAACGTAATGTAACACACACCCATACAATGCGCACCACCCCGTGATGTTTTTCTCACTCCTACTAGTGAATGTAATGTAACACACACCCATGAAATGCGCACCACCCCGTGAGGTTTTTCTCACTCCTACTAGTGAATGTAATGTAACACACACCCATACAATGCGCACCACCCGTGATGTTTTTCTCACTCCTACTAGTGTATGTAATGTAACACACACCCATACAATGCGCACCACCCCGTGATGTTTTTCTCACCCTTCTAGTGAATGTAATGTAAGACACACCCATGAAATGTGCACCACCCCGTGATGTTTTTCTCACCCTTCTAGTGAATGTAATGTAACACACACCCATAAAATGCGCACCACCCCGTGATGTTTTTCTCACTCCTACTAGTGAATGTAATGTAACACACACCCATACAATGCGCACCACCCCGTGATGTTTTTCTCACTCCTACTAGTGAATGTAATGTAACACACACCCATACAATGCGCACCACCCCGTGATGTTTTTCTCACTCCTACTAGTGAATCTAATGTAACACACACCCATACAAAGCGCACCACCCCATGATGTTTTTCTCACTCCTACTAGTGAATCTGATGTAACACACACCCATACAATGCGCACCACCCGTGATGTTTTCTCACTCCTACTAGTGAATGTAATGTAACACACACCCATACAATGCGCACCACCCCGTGATGTTTTTCTCACTCCTACTAGTGAATGTAATGTAACACACACCCATACAATGCGCACCACCCCGTGATGTTTTTCTCCCTCCTACGAGTGAATCTAATGTAACACACACCCATACAATGCGCACCACCCCGTGATGTTTTTCTCACTCCTACACGTGAATCTAATGTAACACACACCCATACAATGCGCACCACCCTCTGATGTTTTTCTCACTCCTACTAGTGAATGTAATGTAACACACACCCATACAATGCGCACCACCCCGTGATGTTTTTCTCACTCCTACTAGTGAATGTAATGTAACACACACCCGTACAATGCGCACCACCCCGTGATGTTTTTCTCACTCCTACTAGTGAATGCAATGTAACACACATCCATACAATGCGCACCACCCGGTGATGTTTTTCTCACTCCTACTAGTGAATGTAATGTAACACACACCCATACAATGCGCACCACCCCGTGATGTTTTTCTCACCCTTCTAGTGAATGTAATGTAACACACACCCATGAAATGCGCACCACCCCGTGATGTTTTTCTCACTCCTACTAGTGAATGTAATGTAACACACACCCATACAATGCGCACCACCCCGTGATGTTTTTCTCACTCCTACTAGTGAATGTAATGTAACACACACCCATACAATGCGCACCACCCCGTGATGTTTTTCTCACTCCTACTAGTGAATGTAACGTAACACACACCCATACAATGCGCACCACCCCGTGATGTTTTTCTCACTCCTACTAGTGAATGTAATGTAACACACACCCATACAATGCGCACCACCCCGTGATGTTTTTCTCACTCCTACTAGTGAATGCAATGTAACACACACCCATACAATGCGCACCACCCGGTGATGTTTTTCTCACTCCTACTAGTGAATGTAATGTAACACACACCCATACAATGCGCACCACCCCGTGATGTTTTTCTCCCTCCTACGAGTGAATCTAATGTAACACACACCCATACAATGCGCACCACCCCATGATGTTTTCTCACTCCTACACGTGAATCTAATGTAACACACACCCATACAATGCGCACCACCCTCTGATGTTTTTCTCACTCCTACTAGTGAATGTAATGTAACACACACCCATACAATGCGCACCACCCCGTGATGTTTTTCTCACTCCTACTAGTGAATGTAATGTAACACACACCCGTACAATGCGCACCACCCCGTGATGTTTTTCTCACTCCTACTAGTGAATGCAATGTAACACACATCCATACAATGCGCACCACCCGGTGATGTTTTTCTCACTCCTACTAGTGAATGTAATGTAACACACACCCATACAATGCGCACCACCCCGTGATGTTTTTCTCACCCTTCTAGTGAATGTAATGTAACACACACCCATGAAATGCGCACCACCCCGTGATGTTTTTCTCACTCCTACTAGTGAATGTAATGTAACACACACCCATACAATGCGCACCACCCCGTGATGTTTTTCTCACTCCTACTAGTGAATGTAATGTAACACACCCATACAATGCGCACCACCCCGTGATGTTTTTCTCACTCCTACTAGTGAATGTAACGTAACACACACCCATACAATGCGCACCACCCCGTGATGTTTTTCTCACTCCTACTAGTGAATGTAATGTAACACACACCCATACAATGCGCACCACCCCGTGATGTTTTTCTCACTCCTACTAGTGAATGCAATGTAACACACACCCATACAATGCGCACCACCCGGTGATGTTTTTCTCACTCCTACTAGTGAATGTAATGTAACACACACCCATACAATGCGCACCACCCCGTGATGTTTTTCTCACCCTTCTAGTGAATGTAATGTAATACACACCCATGAAATGCGCACCACCCCGTGATGTTTTTCTCACTCCTACTAGTGAATGTAATGTAACACACACCCATACAATGCGCACCACCCCGTGGTGTTTTTCTCACTCGTACTAGTGAATGTAATGTAACACACACCCATACAATGCGCACCACCCCGTGATGTTTTTCTCACTCCTACTAGTGAATGTAATGTAGCACACACCCATACAATGCGCACCACCCCGTGATGTTTTTCTCACTCCTACTAGTGAATGTAATGTAACACACACCCATACAATGCGCACCACCCCGTGATGTTTTTCTCCCTCCTACGAGTGAATCTAATGTAACACACACCCATACAATGCGCACCACCACGTGATGTTTTTCTCACTCCTACACGTGAATCTAATGTAACACACACCAATACAATGCGCACCACCCTCTGATGTTTTTCTCACTCCTACTAGTGAATATAATGTAACACACACCCATACAATGCGCACCACCCCGTGATGTTTTTCTCACTCCTACTAGTGAATGTAATGTAACACACACCCATACAATGCGCACCACCCCGTGATGTTTTTCTCACTCCTACTAGTGAATGCAATGTAACACACACCCATACAATGCGCACCACCCGGTGATGTTTTTCTCACTCCTACTAGTGAATGTAATGTAACACACACCCATACAATGCGCACCACCCCGTGATGTTTTTCTCACCCTTCTAGTGAATGTAATGTAAGACACACCCATGAAATGCGCACCAGCACGTAATGTTTTTCTCACTCCTACTAGTGAATGTAATGTAACACACACCCATACAATGCGCACCACCCCGTGATGTTTTTCTCACTCCTACTAGTGAATGTAATGTAACACACACCCATACAATGCGCAACAACCCGTGATGTTTTTCTCACTCCTAGTAGTGAATGTAATGTAACACACACCCATACAATGCACACCACCCCGTGATGTTTTTCTCACTCCTACTAGTGAATGCAATGTAACACACACCCATACAATGCGCACCACCCCGTGATGTTTTTCTCACTCCTACTAGTGAATGTAATGTAACACACACCCATACAATGCGCACCACCCCGTGATGTTTTTCTCACCCTTCTAGTGAATGTAATGTAACACACACCCATGAAATGCGCACCACCCCGTGATGTTTTTCTCACTCCTACTAGTGAATGTAATGTAACACTCACCCATACAATGCGCACCACCCCGTGATGTTTTTCTCACTCCTACTAGTGAATGTAATGTAACACACACCCATACAATGCGCACCACCCCGTGATGTTTTTCTCACTCCTACTAGTGAATGTAATGTATCACACTCCCATACAATGCGCACCACCCGGTGATGTTTTTCTCACTCCTACTAGTGAATGTAATGTAACACACACCCATACAATGCGCACCACCCCGTGATGTTTTTCTCACTCCTACTAGTGAATGTAATGTAACACACACCCATACAATGCGCACCACCCCGTGATGTTTTTCTCACTCCTACTAGTGAATCTGATGTAACACACACCCATACAATGCGCACCACCCCTGATGTTTTTCTCACTCCTACTAGTGAATGTAATGTAACACACACCCATACAATGCGCACCACCCCGTGATTTTTTTCTCACTCCTACTAGTGAATGTAATGTAACACATACCCATACAATGCGCACCACCCCGTGATGTTTTTCTCACTCCTACTAGTGAATGTAATGTAACAAACACCCATACAATGCGCACCACCCCGTGATGTTTTTCTCACTCGTACTAGTGAATGTAATGTAACACACACCCAGACAATGCGCACCACCCCTTGATGTTTTTCTCCCTCCTACTAGTGAATCTAATGTAACACACACCCATACAATGCGCACCACCACGTGATGTTTTTCTCATTCCTACACGTGAATCTAATGTAACACACACCCATACAATGCGCACCACCCCGTGATGTTTTTCAGAAACCTATCCTACATTGCCACTGCATTTTCCCTGACCTCCCCATGCTGACCACCCCGCGGTGCTTTTCTCCAGCCTACATTGCCACTCACTGCCTATCCTAATTCCGACCCTCCGATTCACACGACCCCGTGATGTTTTTCTCACTCCTACTAGTGAATGTAATGTAACACACACCCATACAATGCGCACCACCGCGTGATGTTTTTCTCACTCTTACTAGTGAATGTAATGTAACACACACCCATACAATGCGCACCACCACGTGATGTTTTTCTCACTCCTACTAGTGAATGTAATGTAACACACACCCATACAATGCGCACCTCCCCGTGATGTTTTTCTCACTCCTACTAGTGAATGTAACGTAACACACACCCATACAATGCGCACCACCCCGTGATGTTTTTCTCACTCCTACTAGTGAATGTAATGTAACACACACCCATACAATGCGCACCACCCCGTGATGTTTTTCTCCCTCCTACTAGTGAATCTAATGTAACACACACCCATACAATGCGCACCACCCCGTGATGTTTTTCTCACTCCTACTAGTGAATGTAATGTAACACACACCCATACAATGCGCACCACACCGTGATGGTTTTCTCACTCCTACTAGTGAATGTAATGTAACACACACCCATACAATGCGCACCACCCCGTGATGTTTTTCTCACTCCTACTAGTGAATGTAATGTAACACACACCCATACAATGCGCACCACCCCGTGATGTTTTTCTCACTCCTACTAGTGAATCTAATGTAACACACAATCATACAATGCGCACCACCGCGTGATGTTTTTCTCCCTCCTACGAGTGAATCTAATGTAACACACACCCATACAATGCGCACCACCACGTGATGTTTTTCTCACTCCTACACGTGAATCTAATGTAACACACACCCATACAATGCGCACCACCCTCTGATGTTTTTCTCACTCCTACTAGTGAATGTAATGTAACACACACCCATACAATGCGCACCACCCCGTGATGTTTTTCTCACTCCTACTAGTGAATGTAATGTAACACACACCCATACAATGCGCACCACCCCGTGATGTTTTTCTCACTCCTACTAGTGAATGCAATGTAACACACACCCATACAATGCGCACCACCCGGTGATGTTTTTCTCACTCCTACTAGTGAATGTAATGTAACACACACCCATACAATGCGCACCACCCCGTGATGTTTTTCTCACCCTTCTAGTGAATGTAATGTAAGACACACCCATGAAATGCGCACCACCACGTAATGTTTTTCTCACTCCTACTAGTGAATGTAATGTAACACACACCCATACAATGCGCACCACCCCGTGATGTTTTTCTCACTCCTACTAGTGAATGTAATGTAACACACACCCATACAATGCGCACCAACCCGTGATGTTTTTCTCACTCCTACTAGTGAATGTAATGTAACACACACCCATACAATGCGCACCACCCCGTGATGTTTTTCTCACTCCTACTAGTGAATGTAATGTAACACACACCCATACAATGCGCACCACCCCGTGATGTTTTTCTCACTCCTACTAGTGAATGCAATGTAACACACACCCATACAATGCGCACCACCCGGTGATGTTTTTCTCACTCCTACTAGTGAATGTAATGTAACACACACCCATACAATGCGCACCACCCCGTGATGTTTTTCTCACCCTTCTAGTGAATGTAATGTAACACACACCCATGAAATGCGCACCACCCCGTGATGTTTTTCTCACTCCTACTAGTGAATGTAATGTAACACACACCCATACAATGCGCACCACCCCGTGATGTTTTTCTCACTCCTACTAGTGAATGTAATGTAACACACACCCATACAATGGGCACCACCCCGTGATGTTTTTCTCACTCCTACTAGTGAATGTAATGTAACACACTCCCATACAATGCGCACCACCCGGTGATGTTTTTCTCACTCCTACTAGTGAATGTAATGTAACACACACCCATACAATGCGCACCACCCCGTGATGTTTTTCTCACTCCTACTAGTGAATGTAATGTAACACACACCCATACAATGCGCACCACACCGTGATGTTTTTCTCACTCCTACTAGTGAATCTGATGTAACACACACCCATACAATGCGCACCACCCCTGATGTTTTTCTCACTCCTACTAGTGAATGTAACGTAACACACACCCATACAATGCGCACAACCCCGTGATTTTTTTCTCACTCCTACTAGTGAATGTAATGTAACACATACCCATACAATGCGCACCACCCCGTGATGTTTTTCTCACTCCCACTAGTGAATGTAATGTAACACACACCCATACAATGCGCACCACCCCGTGATGTTTTTCTCACTCCCACTAGTGAATGTAATGTAACGCACACCCATACAATGCGCACCACCCCGTGATGTTTTTCTCCCTCCTACTAGTGAATCTAATGTAACACACACCCATACAATGCGCACCACCACGTGATGTTTTTCTCATTCCTACACGTGAATCTAATGTAACACACACCCATACAATGCGCACCACCCCGTGATGTTTTTCAGAAACCTATCCTACATTGCCACTGCATTTTCCCTGACCTCCCCATGCTGACCACCCCGCGGTGCTTTTCTCCAGCCTACATTGCCACTCACTGCCTATCCTAATTCCGACCCTCCGATTCACACGACCCCGTGATGTTTTTCTCACTCCTACTAGTGAATGTAATGTAACACACACCCATACAATGCGCACCACCACGTGATGTTTTTCTCACTCCTACTAGTGAATGTAATGTAACACACACCCATACAATGCGCACCTCCCCGTGATGTTTTTCTCACTCCTACTAGTGAATGTAATGTAACACACACCCATACAATGCGCACCACCCCGTGATGTTTTTCTCACTCCTACTAGTGAATCTAATGTAACACACACCCATACAATGCGCACCACCCCGTGATGTTTTTCTCACTCCTACTAGTGAATGTAATGTAACACACACCCATACAATGCGCACCACCCCGTGATGTTTTTCTCACTCCTACTAGTGAATGTAATGTAACACACACCCATACAATGCGCACCACCCCGTGATGTTTTTCTCACTCCTACTAGTGAATGTAATGTAACACACACCCATACAATGCGCACCACCCCGTGATGTTTTTCTCACTCCTACTAGTGAATGTAATGTAACACACACCCATACAATGCGCACCACCCCGTGATGTTTTTCTCACTCCTACTAGTGAATCTAATGTAACACACAGCCATACAATGCGCACCACCCCGTGATGTTTTTCTCACTCCTACTAGTGAATCTAATGTAACACACACCCATACAATGCGCACCACCCCGTGATGTTTTTCTCACTCCTACTAGTGAATGTAATGTAACACACACCCATACAATGCGCACCACCCCGTGATGTTTTTCTCACTCCTACTAGTGAATGTAATGTAACACACACCCATGAAATGCGCACCACCCCGTGATGTTTTTCTCACTCCTACTAGTGAATGTAATGTAACACACACCCATACAATGCGCACCACCCCGTGATGTTTTTCTCACTCCTACTAGTGAATGTAATGTAACACACACGCATACAATGCGCACCACCCCGTGATGTTTTTCTCACTCCTACTAGTGAATGTAATGTAACACACACCCATACAATGCGCACCACCCCGTGATGTTTTTCTCACTCCTACTAGTGAATGTAATGTAACACACACCCATACAATGCGCACCACCGCGTGATGTTTTTCTCACTCCTACTAGTGAATGTAATGTAACACACACCCATACAATGCGCACCACCCCGTGATGTTTTTCTCACTCCTACTAGTGAATGTAATGTAACACACACCCATACAATGCGCACCAACCCGTGATGTTTTTCTCACTCCTACTAGTGAATGTAATGTAACACACACCCATACAATGCGCACCACCCCGTGATGTTTTTCAGAAACCTATGCTACCTTGCCACTGCATTTTCCATGACCTCCCCATGCTGACCACCCCGCGGTGCTTTTCTCCATCCTACATTGCCACTCACTGCCTATCCTAATTCCGACCCTCCGATTCACACGACCCCGTGATGTTTTTCTCACTCCTACTAGTGAATGTAATGTAACACACACCCATACAATGCGCACCACCGCGTGATGTTTTTCTCACTCTTACTAGTGAATGTAATGTAACACACACCCATACAATGCGCACCACCACGTGATGTTTTTCTCACTCCTACTAGTGAATGTAATGTAACACACACTCATACAATGCGCACCTCCCCGTGATGTTTTTCTCACTCCTACTAGTGAATGTAATGTAACACACACCCATACAATGTGCACCACCCCGTGATGTTTTTCTCACTCCTACTAGTGAATGTAATGTAACACACACCCATACAATGCGCACCACCCCGTGATGTTTTTCTCACTCCTACTAGTGAATCTAATGTAACACACACCCATACAATGCGCACCACCCCGTGATGTTTTTCTCACTCCTACTAGTGAATGTAATGTAACACACACCCATACAATGCGCACCGCCCCGTGATGTTTTTCTCACTCCTACTAGTGAATGCAATGTAACACACACCCATACAATGCGCACCACCCGGTGATGTTTTTCTCATTCCTACTAGTGAATGTAATGTAACACACACCCATACAATGCGCACCACCCCGTGATGTTTTTCTCACACTTCTGGTGAATGTAATGTAAGACACACCCATGAAATGCACACCACCCCGTAATGTTTTTCTCACTCCTACTAGTGAATGTAATGTAACACACACCCATACAATGCGCACCACCCCGTGATGTTTTTCTCACTCCTACTAGTGAATGTAATGTAACACACACCCATACAATGCGCACCAACTCGTGATGTTTTTCTCACTCCTACTAGTGAATGTAATGTAACACACACCCATACAATGCGCACCACCCCGTGATGTTTTTCTCACTCCTACTAGTGAATGTAATGTAACACACACCCATACAATGCGCACCACCCCGTGATGTTTTTCTCACTCCTACTAGTGAATGCCATGTAACACACACCCATACAATGCGCACCACCCGGTGATGTTTTTCTCACTCCTACTAGTGAATGTAATGTAACACACACCCATACAATGCGCACCACCCCGTGATGTTTTTCTCACCCTTCTAGTGAATGTAATGTAACACACACCCATGAAATGCGCACCACCCCGTGATGTTTTTCTCACTCCTACTAGTGAATGTAATGTAACACACACCCATACAATGCGCACCACCCCGTGATGTTTTTCTCACTCCTACTAGTGAATGTAATGTAACACACACCCATACAATGCGCACCACCCCGTGATGTTTTTCTCACTCCTACTAGTGTATGTAATGTAACACACACCCATACAATGCGCACCACCCCGTGATGTTTTTCTCACTCCTACTAGTGAATCTGATGTAACACACACCCATACAATGCGCACCACCCTGTGATGTTTTTCTCACTCCTACTAGTGAATGTAATGTAACACACACCCATACAATGCGCACCACCCCGTGATTTTTTTCTCACTCCTACTAGTGAATGTAATGTAACACATACCCATACAATGCGCACCACCCCGTGATGTTTTTCTCACTCCTACTAGTGAATGTAATGTAACAAACACCCATACAATGCGCACCACCCCGTGATGTTTTTCTCACTCGTACTAGTGAATGTAATGTAACACACACCCATACAATGCGCACCACCCCGTGATGTTTTTCTCCCTCCTACTAGTGAATCTAATGTAACACACACCCATACAATGCGCACCACCACGTGATGTTTTTCTCATTCCTACACGTGAATCTAATGTAACACACACCCATACAATGCGCACCACCCCGTGATGTTTTTCAGAAACCTATCCTACATTGCCACTGCATTTTCCCTGACCTCCCCATGCTTACCACCCCGCGGTGCTTTTCTCCAGCCTACATTGCCACTCACTGCCTATCCTAATTCCGACCCTCCGATTCACACGACCCCGTGATGTTTTTCTCACTCCTACTAGTGAATGTAATGTAACACACACCCATACAATGCGCACCACCGCGTGATGTATTTCTCACTCTTACTAGTGAATGTAATGTAACACACACCCATACAATGCGCACCACCACGTGATGTTTTTCTCACTCCTACTAGTGAATGTAATGTAACACACACCCATACAATGCGCACCACCCCGTGATGTTTTTCTCACTCCTACTAGTGAATGTAATGTAACACACACCCATACAATGCGCACCACCCCGTGATGTTTTTCTCACTCCTACTAGTGAATGTAATGTAACACACACCCATACAATGCGCACCACCCCGTGATGTTTTTCTCACTCCTATTAGTGAATCTAATGTAACACACACCCATACAATGCGCACCACCCCGTGATGTTTTTCTCACTCCTACTAGTGAATGTAATGTAACACACACCCATACAATGCGCACCACCCCGTGATGTTTTTCTCACTCCTACTAGTGAATCTAATGTAACACACACCCATACAATGCGCACCACCCCGTGATGTTTTTCTCACTCCTACTAGTGAATGTAATGTAACACACACCCATACAATGCGCACCACCCGGTGATGTTTTTCTCACTCCTACTAGTGAATGTAATGTAACACACACCCATACAATGCGCACCACCCCGTAATGTTTTTCTCACTCCTACTAGTGAATGTAATGTAACACACACCCATACAATGCGCACCACCCCGTGATGTTTTTCTCACTCCTACTAGTGAATGTAATGTAACACACACCCATACAATGCGCACCAACTCGTGATGTTTTTCTCACTCCTACTAGTGAATGTAATGTAACACACACCCATACAATGCGCACCACCCCGTGATGTTTTTCTCACTCCTACTAGTGAATGTAATGTAACACACACCCATACAATGCGCACCACCCCGTGATGTTTTTCTCACTCCTACTAGTGAATGCAATGTAACACACACCCATACAATGCGCACCACCCGGTGATGTTTTTCTCACTCCTACTAGTGAATGTAATGTAACACACACCCATACAATGCGCACCACCCCGTGATGTTTTTCTCACCCTTCTAGTGAATGTAATGTAACACACACCCATGAAATGCGCACCACCCCGTGATGTTTTTCTCATTCCTACTAGTGAATGTAATGTAACACACACCCATACAATGCGCACCACCCCGTGATGTTTTTCTCACTCCTACTAGTGAATGTAATGTAACACACACCCATACAATGCGCACCACCCCGTGATGTTTTTCTCACTCCTACTAGTGTATGTAATGTAACACACACCCATACAATGCGCACCACCCCGTGATGTTTTTCTCACTCCTACTAGTGAATCTGATGTAACACACACCCATACAATGCGCACCACCCTGTGATGTTTTTCTCACTCCTACTAGTGAATGTAATGTAACACACACCCATACAATGCGCACCACCCCGTGATTTTTTTCTCACTCCTACTAGTGAATGTAATGTAACACATACCCATACAATGCGCACCACCCCGTGATTTTTTTCTCACTCCTACTAGTGAATGTAATGTAACACATACCCATACAATGCGCACCACCCCGTGATGTTTTTCTCACTCCTACTAGTGAATGTAATGTAACAAACACCCATACAATGCGCACCACCCCGTGATGTTTTTCTCACTCGTACTAGTGAATGTAATGTAACACACACCCATACAATGCGCACCACCCCGTGATGTTTTTCTCCCTCCTACTAGTGAATCTAATGTAACACACACCCATACAATGCGCACCACCACGTGATGTTTTTCTCATTCCTACACGTGAATCTAATGTAACACACACCCATACAATGCGCACCACCCCGTGATGTTTTTCAGAAACCTATCCTACATTGCCACTGCATTTTCCCTGACCTCCCCATGCTGACCACCCCGCGGTGCTTTTCTCCATCCTACATTGCCACTCACTGCCTATCCTAATTCCGACCCTCCGATTCACACGACCCCGTGATGTTTTTCTCACTCCTACTAGTGAATGTAATGTAACACACACCCATACAATGCGCACCACCCCGTGATGTTTTTCAGAAACCTATCCTACATTGCCACTGCATTTTCCCTGACCTCCCCATGCTGACCACCCCGCGGTGCTTTTCTCCAGCCTACATTGCCACTCACTGCCTATCCTAATTCCGACCCTCCGATTCACACGACCCCGTGATGTTTTTCTCACTCCTACTAGTGAATGTAATGTAACACACACCCATACAATGCGCACCACCGCGTGATGTATTTCTCACTCTTACTAGTGAATGTAATGTAACACACACCCATACAATGCGCACCACCACGTGATGTTTTTCTCACTCCTACTAGTGAATGTAATGTAACACACACCCATACAATGCGCACCACCCCGTGATGTTTTTCTCACTCCTACTAGTGAATGTAATGTAACACACACCCATACAATGCGCACCACCCCGTGATGTTTTTCTCACTCCTACTAGTGAATGTAATGTAACACACACCCATACAATGCGCACCACCCCGTGATGTTTTTCTCACTCCTACTAGTGAATCTAATGTAACACACACCCATACAATGCGCACCACCCCGTGATGTTTTTCTCACTCCTACTAGTGAATGTAATGTAACACACACCCATACAATGCGCACCACCCTGTGATGTTTTTCTCACTCCTACTAGTGAATCTAATGTAACACACACCCATACAATGCGCACCACCCCGTGATGTTTTTCTCCCTCCTACTAGTGAATGTAATGTAACACACACCCATACAATGCGCACCACCCGGTGATGTTTTTCTCACTCCTACTAGTGAATGTAATGTAACACACACCCATACAATGCGCACCACCCCGTAATGTTTTTCTCACTCCTACTAGTGAATGTAATGTAACACACACCCATACAATGCGCACCACCCCGTGATGTTTTTCTCACTCCTACTAGTGAATGTAATGTAACACACACCCATACAATGCGCACCAACTCGTGATGTTTTTCTCACTCCTACTAGTGAATGTAATGTAACACACACCCATACAATGCGCACCACCCCGTGATGTTTTTCTCACTCCTACTAGTGAATGTAATGTAACACACACCCATACAATGCGCACCACCCCGTGATGTTTTTCTCACTCCTACTAGTGAATGTAATGTAACACACACCCATACAATGCGCACCACCCCGTGATGTTTTTCTCACTCCTACTAGTGAATGTAATGTAACACACACCCATACAATGCGCACCACCCCGTGATGTTTTTCTCACTCCTACTAGTGAATGTAATGTAACACACACCCATACAATGCGCACCGCCCCGTGATGTTTTTCTCACTCCTACTAGTGTATGTAATGTAACACACACCCATACAATGCGCACCACCCCTTGATGTTTTTCTCACTCCTACTAGTGAATCTGATGTAACACACACCCATACAATGCGCACCACCCTGTGATGTTTTTCTCACTCCTACTAGTGAATGTAATGTAACACACACCCATACAATGGGCACCACCCCGTGATTTTTTTCTCACTCCTACTAGTGAATGTAATGTAACACATACCCATACAATGCGCACCACCCCGTGATTTTTTTCTCACTCCTACTAGTGAATGTAATGTAACACATACCCATACAATGCGCACCACCCCGTGATGTTTTTCTCACTCCTACTAGTGAATGTAATGTAACAAACACCCATACAATGCGCACCACCCCGTGATGTTTTTCTCACTCGTACTAGTGAATGTAATGTAACACACACCCATACAATGCGCACCACCCCGTGATGTTTTTCTCCCTCCTACTAGTGAATCTAATGTAACACACACCCGTACAATGCGCACCACCACGTGATGTTTTTCTCATTCCTACACGTGAATCTAATGTAACACACACCCATACAATGCGCACCACCCCGTGATGTTTTTCAGAAACCTATCCTACATTGCCACTGCATTTTCCCTGACCTCCCCATGCTGACCACCCCGCGGTGCTTTTCTCCATCCTACATTGCCACTCACTGCCTATCCTAATTCCGACCCTCCGATTCACACGACCCCGTGATGTTTTTCTCACTCCTACTAGTGAATGTAATGTAACACACACCCATACAATGCGCACCACCGCGTGATGTATTTCTCACTCCTACTAGTGAATGTAATGTAACACACACCCATACAATGCGCACCACCACGTGATGTTTTTCTCACTCCTACTAGTGAATGTAATGTAACACACACCCATACAATGCGCACCACCCCGTGATGTTTTTCTCACTCCTACTAGTGAATCTAATGTAACACACACCCATACAATGCGCACCACCCCGTGATGTTTTTCTCACTCCTACTAGTGAATGTAATGTAACACACACCCATACAATGCGCACCACCCGGTGATGTTTTTCTCACTCCTACTAGTGAATGTAATGTAACACACACCCATACAATGCGCACCACCCCGTAATGTTTTTCTCACTCCTACTAGTGAATGTAATGTAACACACACCCATACAATGCGCACCACCCCGTGATGTTTTTCTCACTCCTACTAGTGAATGTAATGTAACACACACCCATACAATGCGCACCAACTCGTGATGTTTTTCTCACTCCTACTAGTGAATGTAATGTAACACACACCCATACAATGCGCACCACCCCGTGATGTTTTTCTCACTCCTACTAGTGAATGTAATGTAACACACACCCATACAATGCGCACCAACTCGTGATGTTTTTCTCACTCCTACTAGTGAATGTAATGTAACACACACCCATACAATGCGCACCACCCCGTGATGTTTTTCTCACTCCTACTAGTGAATGTAATGTAACACACACCCATACAATGCGCACCACCCCGTGATGTTTTTCTCACTCCTACTAGTGAATGTAATGTAACACACACCCATACAATGCGCACCAACTCGTGATGTTTTTCTCACTCCTACTAGTGAATGTAATGTAACACACACCCATACAATGCGCACCACCCCGTGATGTTTTTCTCACTCCTACTAGTGAATGTAATGTAACACACACCCATACAATGCGCACCACCCCGTGATGTTTTTCTCACTCCTACTAGTGAATGCAATGTAACACACACCCATACAATGCGCACCACCCCGTGATGTTTTTCTCACTCCTACTAGTGAATGTAATGTAACACACACCCATACAATGCGCACCACCCCGTGATGTTTTTCTCACTCCTACTAGTGAATGCAATGTAACACACACCCATACAATGCGCACCACCCCGTGATGTTTTTCTCACTCCTACTAGTGAATGTAATGTAACACACACCCATACAATGCGCACCACCCCGTGATGTTTTTCTCACTCCTACTAGTGAATGTAATGTAACACACACCCATACAATGCGCACCACCCCGTGATGTTTTTCTCACTCCTACTAGTGAATCTGATGTAACACACACCCATACAATGCGCATCACCCCGTGATGTTTTTCTCACTCCTACTAGTGAATCTGATGTAACACACACCCATACAATGCGCATCACCCCGTGATGTTTTTCTCACTCCTACTAGTGAATGTAATGTAACACACACCCATACAATGCGCACCACCCCGTGATTTTTTTCTCACTCCTACTAGTGAATGTAATGTAACACATACCCATACAATGCGCACCACCCCGTGATGTTTTTCTCACTCCTACTAGTGAATGTAATGTAACAAACACCCATACAATGCGCACCACCCCGTGATGTTTTTCTCACTCCTACTAGTGAATGTAATGTAACACACACCCATACAATGCGCACCACCCCGTGATGTTTTTCTCCCTCCTACTAGTGAATCTAATGTAACACACACCCATACAATGCGCACCACCACGTGATGTTTTTCTCATTCCTACACGTGAATCTAATGTAACACACACCCATACAATGCGCACCACCCCGTGATGTTTTTCAGAAACCTATCCTACATTGCCACTGCATTTTCCCTGACCTCCCCATGCTGACCACCCCGCGGTGCTTTTCTCCATCCTACATTGCCACTCACTGCCTATCCTAATTCCGACCCTCCGATTCACACGACCCCGTGATGTTTTTCTCACTCCTACTAGTGAATGTAATGTAACACACACCCATACAATGCGCACCACCGCGTGATGTTTTTCTCACTCTTACTAGTGAATGTAATGTAACACACACCCATAAAATGCGCACCACCACGTGATGTTTTTCTCACTCCTACTAGTGAATGTAATGTAACACACACCCATACAATGCGCACCTCCCCGTGATGTTTTTCTCACTCCTACTAGTGAATGTAATGTAACACACACCCATACAATGCGCACCACCCCGTGATGTTTTTCTCACTCCTACTAGTGATTGTAATGTAACACACACCCATACAATGCGCACCACACCGTGATGTTTTTCTCACTCCTACTAGTGAATCTAATGTAACACACACCCATACAATGCGCACCACCCTGTGATGTTTTTCTCACTCCTACTAGTGAATGTAATGTAACACACACCCATACAATGCGCACCACCCCGTGATGTTTTTTTCACTCCTACTAGTGAATCTAATGTAACACACACCCATACAATGCGCACCACCCCGTGATGTTTTTCTCACTCCTACTAGTGAATGTAATGTAACACACACCCATACAATGCGCACCACCCGGTGATGTTTTTCTCACACCTACTAGTGAATGTAATGTAACACACACCCATACAATGCGCACCACCCCATGATGTTTTTCTCACTCCTACTAGTGAATGTAATGTGACACACACCCATACAATGCGCACCACCCCGTGATGTTTTTCTCACTCCTACTAGTGAATGTAATGTAACACACACCCATACAATGCGCACCACCCCGTGATGTTTTTCTCACTCCTACTAGTGAATGTAGTGTAACACACACCCATACAATGCGCACCACCCCGTGATGTTTTTCTCACTCCTACTAGTGAATGTAATGTAACACACACCCATACAATGCG
This sequence comes from Cavia porcellus, assembly GCF_034190915.1. NCBI lineage: Eukaryota > Metazoa > Chordata > Mammalia > Rodentia > Caviidae > Cavia > Cavia porcellus. The sequence goes on along the minus strand of NW_026947705.1, from coordinate 4,710 downwards.
CACCACCCGGTGATGTTTTTCTCACTCCTACTAGTGAATGTAATGTAACACACACCCATACAATGCGCACCACCCCGTGATGTTTTTCTCACACCTACTAGTGAATGTAATGTAACACACACCCATACAATGCGCACCACCCCGTGATGTTTTTCTCACTCCTACTAGTGAATGTAGTGTAACACACACGCATACAATGCGCACCACCCCGTGATGTTTTTCTCACTCCTACTAGTGAATGTAACATAACACACACCCATACAATGCGCACCACCCCGTGATGTTTTTCTCGCTCCTAGTAGTGAATGCAATGTAACACACACCCATACAATGCGCACCACCCGGTGATGTTTTTCTCACTCCTACTAGTGAATGTAATGTAACACACACCCATACAATGCGCACCACCCGGTGATGTTTTTCTCACTCCTACTAGTGAATGTAATGTAACACACACCCATACAATGCGCACCACCCCGTGATGTTTTTCTCACTCCTACTACTGAATGTAATGTAACACACACCCATACAATGCGCACCACCCCGTGATGTTTTTCTCACTCCTACTAGTGAATGTAATGTAACACACACCCATACAATGCGCACCACCCCGTGATGTTTTTCTCACTCCTACTAGTGAATGTAATGTAACACACACCCATACAATGCGCACCACCCGGTGATGTTTTTCTCACTCCTACTAGTGAATGTAATGTAACACACACCCATACAATGCGCACCACCCCGTGATGTTTTTCTCACTCCTACTAGTGAATGTAATGTAACACACACCCATACAATGCGCACCACCGCGTGATGTTTTTCTCACTCCTACTAGTGAATCTAATGTAACACACACCCATACAATGCGCACCACCCCGTGATGTTTTTCTCACTCCTACTAGTGAATCTAATGTAACACACACCCATACAATGCGCACCACCCCGTGATGTTTTTCTCACTCCTACTAGTGAATGTAATGTAACACACACCCATACAATGCGCACCACCCCGTGATGTTTTTCTCACTCCTACTAGTGAATGTAATGTAACACACACCCATACAATGCGCACCACCCCGTGATGTTTTTCTCACTCCTACTAGTGAATCTAATGTAACACACACCCATACAATGCGCACCACCGCGTGATGTTTTTCTCACTCCTACTAGTGAATCTAATGTAACACACACCCATACAATGCGCACCACCCCGTGATGTTTTTCTCACTCCTACTAGTGAATCTAATGTAACACACACCCATACAATGCGCACCACCCCGTGATGTTTTTCTCACTCCTACTAGTGAATGTAATGTAACACACACCCATACAATGCGCACCACCCCGTGATGTTTTTCTCACTCCTACTAGTGAATGTAATGTAACACACACCCATACAATGCGCACCACCCCGTGATGTTTTTCTCACTCCTACTAGTGAACGTAATGTAACACACACCCATACAATGCGCACCACCCGGTGATGTTTTTCTCACTCCTACTCGTGAATGTAATGTAACACACACCCATACAATGCGCACCACCCCGTGATGTTTTTCTCACTCCTACTACTGAATGTAATGTAACACACACCCATACAATGCGCACCACCCCGTGATGTTTTTCTCACTCCTACTAGTGAATGTAATGTAACACACACCCATACAATGCGCACCACCCCGTGATGTTTTTCTCACTCCTACTAGTGAATGTAATGTAACACACACCCATACAATGCGCACCACCCCGTGATGTTTTTCTCACTCCTACTAGTGAATGTAATGTAACAAACACCCATACAATGCGCACCACCCGGTGATGTTTTTCTCACTCCTACTAGTGAATGTAATGTAACACACACCCATACAATGCGCACCACCCCGTGATGTTTTTCTCACTCCTACTAGTGAATGTAATGTAACACACACCCATACAATGCGCACCACCGCGTGATGTTTTTCTCACTCCTACTAGTGAATCTAATGTAACACACACCCATACAATGCGCACCACCCCGTGATGTTTTTCTCACTCCTACTAGTGAATCTAATGTAACACACACCCATACAATGCGCACCACCCCGTGATGTTTTTCTCACTCCTACTAGTGAATGTAATGTAACACACACCCATACAATGCGCACCACCCCGTGATGTTTTTCTCACTCCTACTAGTGAATGTAATGTAACACACACCCATACAATGCGCACCACCCCGTGATGTTTTTCTCACTCCTACTAGTGAACGTAATGTAACACACACCCATACAATGCGCACCACCCGGTGATGTTTTTCTCACTCCTACTAGTGAATGTAATGTAACACACACCCATACAATGCACACCACCCCGTGATGTTTTTCTCACTCCTACTAGTGAATGTAATGTAACACACACCCATACAATGCGCACCACCCGGTGATGTTTTTCTCACTCCTACTAGTGAATGTAATGTAACACACACCCATACAATGCGCACCACCCCGTGATGTTTTTCTCACTCCTACTAGTGAATGTAATGTAACACACACCCATACAATGCGCACCACCCCGTGATGTTTTTCTCACTCCTACTAGTGAATCTAATGTAACACACACCCATACAATGCGCACCACCCTGTGATGTTTTTCTCACTCCTACTAGTGAATGTAATGTAACACACACCAATACAATGCGCACCACCCCGTGATGTTTTTCTCACTCCTACTAGTGAATCTAATGTAACACACACCCATACAATGCGCACCACACCGTGATGTTTTTCTCACTCCTACTAGTGAATGTAATGTAACACACACCCATACAATGCGCACCACCCGGTGATGTTTTTCTCACTCCTACTAGTGAATGTAATGTAACACACACCCATACAATGCGCACCACCCCGTGATGTTTTTCTCACTCCTACTAGTGAATGTAATGTGACACACACCCATACAATGCGCACCACCCCGTGATGTTTTTCTCACTCCTACTAGTGAATGTAGTGTAACACACACCCATACAATGCGCAACACCCCGTGATGTTTTTCTCACTCCTACTAGTGAATGTAATGTAACACACACCCATACAATGCGCACCACCGCGTGATGTTTTTCTCACTCCTACTAGTGAATGTAATGTAACACACACCCATACAATGCGCACCACCCCATGATGTTTTTCTCACTCCTACTAGTGAATGTAATGTAACACACACCCATACAATGCGCACCACCCCGTGATGTTTTTCTCACTCCTACTACTGAATGTAATGTAACACACACCCATACAATGCGCACCACCCCATGATGTTTTTCTCACTCCTACTAGTGAATGTAATGTAACACACACCCATACAATGCGCACCACCCCGTGATGTTTTTCTCACTCCTACTAGTGAATGTAATGTAACACACACCCATACAATGCGCACCACCCCGTGATGTTTTTCTCACTCCTACTAGTGAATGTAATGTAACACACACCCATACAATGCGCACCACCCCGTGATGTTTTTCTCACTCCTACTAGTGAACGTAATGTAACACACACCCATACAATGCGCACCACCCCGTGATGTTTTTCTCACTCCTACTACTGAACGTAATGTAACACACACCCATACAATGCGCACCACCCGGTGATGTTTTTCTCACTCCTACTAGTGAATGTAATGTAACACACACCCATACAATGAGCACCACCCCGTGATGTTTTTCTCACTCCTACTACTGAATGTAATGTAACACACACCCATACAATGCGCACCCCCCCGTGATGTTTTTCTCACTCCTACTAGTGAATGTAATGTAACACACACCCATACAATGCGCACCACCCCGTGATGTTTTTCTCACTCCTACTAGTGAATGTAGTGTAACACACACCCATACAATGCGCACCACCCGGTGATGTTTTTCTCACTCCTACTAGTGAATGTAATGTAACACACACCCATACAATGCGCACCACCCGGTGATGTTTTTCTCACTCCTACTAGTGAATGTAATGTAACACACACCCATACAATGCGCACCACCGCGTGATGTTTTTCTCACTCTTACTAGTGAATGTAATGTAACACACACCCATAAAATGCGCACCACCACGTGATGTTTTTCTCACTCCTACTAGTGAATGTAATGTAACACACACCCATACAATGCGCACCTCCCCGTGATGTTTTTCTCACTCCTACTAGTGAATGTAATGTAACACACACCCATACAATGCGCACCACCCCGTGATGTTTTTCTCACTCCTACTAGTGATTGTAATGTAACACACACCCATACAATGCGCACCACACCGTGATGTTTTTCTCACTCCTACTAGTGAATCTAATGTAACACACACCCATACAATGCGCACCACCCTGTGATGTTTTTCTCACTCCTACTACTGAATGTAATGTAACACACACCCATACAATGCGCACCACCCCGTGATGTTTTTTTCACTCCTACTAGTGAATCTAATGTAACACACACCCATACAATGCGCACCACCCCGTGATGTTTTTCTCACTCCTACTAGTGAATGTAATGTAACACACACCCATACAATGCGCACCACCCGGTGATGTTTTTCTCACACCTACTAGTGAATGTAATGTAACACACACCCATACAATGCGCACCACCCCATGATGTTTTTCTCACTCCTACTAGTGAATGTAATGTGACACACACCCATACAATGCGCACCACCCCGTGATGTTTTT